>NC_080419.1:68750322-68982822 GCF_029873635.1 Malania oleifera
GTTTGTCAAGATAAACTGGACATTGTGATTTATAGTGCCCTGGCTGTTTGCAATAACACTTGCTCTTGGGAATTTTCACTCCATCCCGTCGCCCACGCACTACTAGAGGAGCTCTTTGTGGTTTCTAAATCTTTTTCTACTTCTTTCGACCTAGAAGAAGAACCTTTCTTAGTCACAAGAGCAATAGTTGACTTCCTGATGAGGCCCTCAGCTGCTTGAAGCTCTTTCAGTAGTTCTGCCAATGAGTAAGAGAGCTCATTCATGTTATAGTTTAGGAAAAACTACTTGAAAGAGTCAGGCAGCGACTGGAGAACAATATCGACCTTGGTTTCCCTATCGATTTCAGCTCCAAGGATCTTTAGCTCATTGAGAAGACCAATCATCTTCAGAATATGATCCCTTACTGGGGACCCTTCTGCTATAGTAGTATTCATAGGTTCCTTCATTACAGTTTTCCTGGCAGCACGATTTTGATCCCCAAACATTTCTTTGACATTCTGCATTATATCATAGGCAAAAGGCATAGACTGATGCTGATGTTGTAGAACATTCGACATAGATACCAAAATGTAACACCACACCATCTCATCAACCTTAATCCACTTTCGGTAAGCCTAGGTTTCTTCATTGGTTGCCTCTTCACCAGGTTTCTATGGACATACCTCTACAAGCACCACTTGTGCTCCTCTATAGTCAGTACAATATCTAAGTTCATTTTACAGTCAATATAATTAGTTCCAACCAGTTTGTTTTCTTTGATAATAACAGTCAGAGGATTGAAAGCCATTTTAATCCTAAGAATCACATATTATAACAAAATATGATGAGCAATAATAAACTTTTAATTCAATTAAAAGAATATGGTTTCCTCTACCAATACTTTCTTTTAAAAGAATCTATTAGCAACCTACCATGAGTAGTATACCTTGATGGGAGGTTGTCTACTATTCAACATTTGTTTAAACAGGTGAGAACCTATTAATTTTACTATCTAGGCAAGTAACTATGCCAAGCAAAATTAAACTGTTGACTTAGCTTTGATCCTATAAACAATAGTAGTGACTCAGATGGTGAGGATACAATTATTCATAGCTAAGTGTATACCATCACATAACACTCGACCTATTGTCCCGTAGTGAATCCCCAGATGGAGAGGTGACCCAAGACTAACAATTACTAGAGTTTATACTTGATGAATTTGTAATTAATTCCATTTGATAGGGAGGAAAATACTAATATCATCACATAAAATTAATTACTTCACCTATAAACTAGTGATGGAGACCATGAAATTCACATGTAATAAATTCCCTCATCCACTTAGTTATTTAATTCATGAGAGATACAAACACATGTTTAATATTCAAATAAATTTAATATTCTAATATTGGTAACTAAATTACACGCAAAAAATAAAATTCCAAATTCCCTTAATATTTTTTTATAAAAACATTATATTATAACTTGGGAATTAATTTTATTCTCTAGTTGCACATGCATAGACCAACATTGAAATTTTAAATTTTACATGCTAATGACATAACACAAGAACACAAACATGCCAAACAAGCATATATAAACAAGAAATATGATATAATAAATATCTGGCTATTATGGTCAAGCAGCTTGTATCATATCACTGTGAATCCTTGTTTGCCATTATGTAGTGCTGGGGTTCAGAGGGGCCCCGAGGTAGTGCCCCCGACAGGGTTCAAGCTACCTAGTCAGGTCGCAAGGGTCCAGGTAAATTCAAATTCAAAAACAAATTTAAATTCAAATTCAAATTCAAAAACAAATTTAAATTCAAATTCAAACTCAAACTCAAATTCAAATTCAAATTCAAAAAAGGAACAAATAGTTGCATCACTGTTCAAGGGTTTTTCCTATTTTTCGCCATTGCTATGCACACGCCACAACAATGCCTCCTTCTCGGATGAAGCTACATTATGCCTCCATAATTGGAGTTCACATGCTATGAATCTTGTAATAAATAATCTCAATCACAAAACATACATTTGTGTGATGAAGCTACATCAGATTACAAAATCCTATGCCTCCATAACCGGAATTCACATACTACGAATCTTGTAATAAACAATTGCAATCACAAAATATACATTCATGTGACCATAATTTCCGGACAGAACGCTCAAAATAGATGTTAGTGCATACACACGTTCTACCCCAAGCATGCATTGATTCGATTTTTGAAGAACACTGTATTATTATTCGTATACAGTATCAACCGAGGCTCTGATACCAATTGAAGGGACTTGAGGAATAGCCCTACAAATCATGCAATCCCTAAGTACGTGATTAGGATTATGCCTGCGAGATCTATCTAGTTTGATCCCAAATCTGCAAGTACGAAAACGAGCTCTTGAAGATGACCAGGAATCTTCTACTGTATTCCTTGAACATGCCCGCTCCTGAGAGAGTAGGCTTATAAGCGGCTGTTAGGGTTTTCTTCTCTCATGAAAACATATGCCTCTGTGAGAGTTTTTTCGCCTCACCTAGTTGCTGAATGGAGCTTTTTTATGTAGGCTACAATAGGGACCTCTAGGCAAATATGACTAGGGCTTCTCACATAATTAATAATTCCTAATTCGACCCGAATTCATCCTTAATTATGTTAATTATAATTTATACCACTAAAGAATTATAATTGCACTCCCTGTCATATTCGAAATTAAATTTCAAGCTCCAATTATTAAATGCTTATTTATCTCCCCGCGTAAAGAATACAGATACTCATCTATTAAATTAAATTACTAACAATTTAATTAATTGACATATTAATTCCTTGAGACCTTCCACTTAGCTTATTTGATGTGCCGGATTCAAAATCCATCTGCAGGGTTTGACACAATCAAAACTTATAAGCTTCCTCAAAGGGGTATCATCAATCCCAATACCAAGACGTGGATTCCATCAATAATTAATGTTGACATACACATTATGTCATCACCCAACTCACTAGGTATTTTGACCCATAAAGAATCTCACTCTTCTATGAATCAAAGTAATAAACATTATATGGACGTGTCTAATAATCATATCAAGATTAAGAGCATAAACACTCATAATAACCATGAGGTATTAATTGTTTTATGTAGTCAATATAAAAACAATTACCTCAAGGCGGTCCTGTTCAATTCGCACAAAGTGTACTAGCACAAGGAGTTGGAATTGTATCATTTCCAATAGTCAAGACAGACCTATTAAAGCCTTGTGCTATAGTCCTACCAATGGTGCGTCCAATTTCATTTAAGATTGTGAACAATAAATTTATATTCTATCAGAACTGATGATCTAATCTTCTGTGTATAAGTCATACTCTACACACTAGATCACCTACTATATAGAATAAAAGACACACATGCATAATCATTAAATAAGTAATGTCAGGCAAACATTACTCACAAAGATTCTCATTAAAATGGAATAACTGAAGTTATTAATAAATACTAAAACTTATTACATAAAGCATGTCTTTAAGTATAGATTCCTAACAAAAAGCACGGTGACAATGGTTGGTTTGTGACGAAAACATGCATATTCCATGTTTTGGGCACCTTGAACCCCAATTTTGACTTGTTTTGTAGGTAAAATGGTACAAACATGGGAACCATTGGCTCCTTTCATGTAGGTTTACTTCTTATGAGTCATTTTACTTATGAGTATTGTAGCAGTAGTCGAATTGTGACAAAAAACATTCATATTTCACGTTTTGGGCACCTTGAACCCCATTTTTAACTATTTTTGTAGGTCATTAGGTTCAAACATGGGAACCATCTGCTCATTAAGCGTAGGTTTAGTTCTCATGGCTCATTTTACTTATGAGCACGGTGGCGGTAGTTGATTTGCGACAAAAACATGCATATTCCATGTTTTGGGCACTTTGAACCCTGATTTTTACTTTTTTTTTTGTACGTCATATGGTACAAACATGGGAACCTTTGTCTCATTTAATGCAAGGTTAATTCCCATGGGTCATTTTGCTTATGTGTATGGTGGTGGTAGTTGGTTTGTGATAAAGACATGCATATGTCATGCGTTTTGGGCACTTGGAATTGCATTTTTTCCTTGTTTTGTAGGTACTACGGTTCAATATCTTATTTGCATGATTGAAACTTTAAACTACATTGCGAAAGTAAATCATATCATTTCTAGAAATTAGATGATTTCACTAGGTGCATGATATGACATAACAAACATATATGAATTCTGACCATCTTCATCCAACATGCAAATATGAACTCTCCATTTGGATAAATATTCTTATTGTTATTGTTATTTTTTTAATTGTTTTGTTGGGCAAGGAAGGAAATAAATTGTAGTGTATTTTTTTGATACACAATTTAATGCTTTTGTTTTTGGTATAACGAAAATCTTGAGAATAAATCACAGAATCCAATTTAATGCTATGTTTAAATTAAAAATAAAAATATTGTTATGTGAATTCCTACAAAAACTGGATCTATTAATTCATTGCATATGCAAAACATATAATAAAATATGAAAATATAACTACATAATTACATTGTGTAATTTAGAACAACCCAATTTCAAAACTCCCCACACAAATTTTCCTACTGCATACACCCAAGAATCTACATCAAATATATATTTTTCTTCTTTTGATCATTAAAATAAAAACACTACCAAAAAAATGAGTGCAAGTCTTAAGAGTTTGAATCAAACAATAACACATTGGAGAGAATTCTCTAATAAGAAAATATAGACACACAAACACATACACAACTAAGAAGCTAGATCAAGAAACTAACTAAGAAGCCAGATCAAGAAACTAACGATGTGAGCTAACATTAACCCTAAGACTATCATTTTGATATTTATAAACGATATTTCAAGAAACTTCTCGAGTGAGATTAAATTCTATTCCATGATTTTTTTTTTTTTGGAATTAGTTGACTTTTTCACACTAAATAAATTCTATCAAATTAAGGGATTTCACATCATTTATTGAATTTTTGATGAAAAAAAAGAAAGTCATAGCCATTATACCCACATCTGGTAACACAATTTTGTATTGAATACACCTTCTAATGAGAGGAGAAGACACCTGCATCATCTGGACGAGATTGGCGCACAATTTGTTCCATCTGCACTCTCGAGTTCTTCATGGCTTCCATCTTCGCTTTCTAGGTGGACATCTCTTCTTTCATCTGCCAGTTCTCCACTCCCCAGGTGGACACCTGTTCTTTCAGCTGCTAGTTCTTCGATCCTTAGGTGGACACCTGTTTTTTTAGCTGCTCATTCTCTTATCCCCTGGTAGACACCTATTCTTTCAACTATTAGTTCCCCATTTCCATCATCTGCATTCGAAGAACCATCTCCTCCGCTTAAGACTTGGTGGCTCGATGCACTTAGTCAAGCTCAACACAAGACGCCGCACTCGAAGAAGATGACTATGTTGGGGCAATGTATCCACTGCCTAGACCATTCAACCAGCCCCCCTGCGTGTTCCCCAAGCACCTGAGTGTAGATCTCATCATCCATCATTCGCTAACTCCCCTCTAGAATCGGTGCATTCCTCAAATCGACCATCCTCACCTATCTTTAGTCATGAAAATATAGAAAATGAAGAAATAAGAATAAGACTTTGAAGTTTTAAATAAAATAATAAACTAAATAATATATTTGACTTACATGTTTGCTCTGCACACCTTGGCACCGCTCCTCTGATAGCCTCTAACGTGTTCTCTGATAAAGATCTGGCCTCGGCTCTAGTTCGCCAGTGACGGGATCACGCTACATTATCATATAAAACTTCATTAATATGAATTTGGAAGTGTAAACATAAATAGCACTTGTCATGTAATGCTCAGAATATAGCAATTACCTTTTGATGATTAACGAATAAATTTGACCCACCATAATGCGTTGAATCTAGTTTTTTGCGGTTCGCATCATTTTTTGTACAAATATCCTACAAAGAAGATGTAATGACTTTTTAATAATTAGCCACATCAATATGAAAAAAATAGTTATAATAATACGAACACATCACCTGATAGCTAGGGTCGCGAAAATGGCAACACACCACCTCCCAATCCTCTAGGGAGATCCTATCGTATGGATGTGCTTCACCCTAATCTCCCATCTTCCTAAAATGGTTGCACATTTTAGTGTGATAGCTCTTGAACCGAGTGCATAGTTGCACGTTCACTGGCTTTTTGACATGGTCAACAGTGAAAATTTCCATATCAAACTCTTCTTGTATATGAAATACGCATAGAATGTTAGATAGTTAATTGTGTAGTATTAAAAGTAAAAGAAATGGTTTAGGGTTACTTACCAAGATGCGCTCATAGAGAACCAAGCACTAAGCCTCTGTCACTTGTGGCTAGGTGAAGTAGGTGACTGAAGCATATTATTGGCATATAATGCCAAGCTCCCATGTCCAAGCTAAGCACCAATCGTCACGTAGGGTCGTGTAGCGTAGAGGAATGTCGATCCGGATCCACTGCCCAGTCCTCTTTAGGTGCTTTTTGAGCACCATGTTCTTCGCTGCACCATGGCCTAGCCTCTTCATCTATGTTGCAGATGTCGATGAAGAAAGAAAAGTTAAAGAATAATACCGTAATCATACACGTGTATGACCATCAATATATTATTCTAAATCAAATACTCTTAACCTTACCAACACTGCTCATTATGGTGGCCAACTCACCCTGGGTCTAATCCCCAACTGATGGATCCACCTTAGGCTAGGGTCCTAGGGGCTTAGACGGTGCCGCATCAAGACTAACGTCCTTCATCAGTCTCGAGGATTACCCATCATCATCGCGGGATGACTTCATGGAGAGCCTAGACTGAACTAAGTGACGACAATCTCTTGGTGCCATATTTGCAAAATAATACACAAGTAAATATAAGAAGATTGGATAGTAAAAGGATGCATAGTAAATATATATTCAGTTATTTACACATGTCATATACATGGTGACAACATAACATGCTTACCCCCTATACATCCTCAATATTGGTATCATCCTCACTTTCTAGTATGTCTTCCTCCTCACTATACTACCCAACCATATTTTCATCATTGTCAATGAAGTCAATGTGTACAAAAGGTTCAATTCCAATGTCAGCAGTCCTTACATGTTTTGCCGCGACACCCACCCTATTCGATGGTATAGGATTAGCTCCTTCCTCAACAACATTGAAAGCAGATTGCATTGCTGCATTGATAGATGACTCATCTTCTTGGAAAGCATCCTTACTAACACTCTTCTCCCCATCTGCAACTTCTATAATATCATAAAAACTTTGGAGAACAATTTTTTTTTAGCCACATGCCATTCACCCTTCAATTTTGTATCTTTAAGGTAGAATACTTGTTCTACCTGCGTCGCTAGCACAAAAGGGTCATTTTGATACCATGTCTAGCAAAAATTGATACTAGTAAAGTTGGCATCCATGTTTATCCCACTCTTTTTATTGCTAATGTACCATCAGGTACACTTGAACATGTGGACGAGTCTATTGGCTCTATAATGAAGCTCTATAATGTCATCCAAGACACCAAAGCAGTCAATTTCCTCATCTCCTTTTTGTATCTAGTACCATAATCCCACAATGTTGGGTTCTTCTATGCAGTTCAAGGGATCGTATGAAATCATAAGCCGTTGACAATGCAACCACTGTAGCTGTTAACTCGTTGATCGGGGCCATATGCCAACGCATACAAATATTTACTTGTCATTGGTTCTTTATTATAATACATGACTTTAATCTATTAATTAAAAAGGAGTTTAGATGAGTAAACCGTCTATTTTGAAAATTTTGACGTTGCTTCAAACTCACATAAAATTTGCTACTTACACAGCTCCCAAACCAATTGACAAATTCCTTCTTATGTCTTTCGTCAACATTCCTTTCATTTTGGGCAAGAATTTCAGCTTTATGTTCACTATATGCAACAATAGTACATGTTAATGTCAAGTATATATACATACATACATGCATACATATATATATATATATATATGCATATGTAAATACAATGCAAAGTAAGGAGTTTGGAATCACATCCTCGATATATGGAATAGTTTCATCACAATTATTGAGGACATAAAAATGCACCTTTCGTTGGTCATCCATATCAATGAAATCGTAAACCCGTGCACCGAATGACCGAACATTTCCTCGAAATATAGAGCTTTTGGGCTCTTCATCTTCGGCATTAGCATGAATGTATGCATTTCGCTCCTCACAAGTGAACCTTGTGTCAATATCATGTAGATACATTGAGCAAAATAGAAAACATTCACTGTCAATATATGCCTCAATGATTGAACCTTCCTTTCGTGCCTTATTGCGCACATACTCCTTCAAAGTGGACAAGAACCTGTGCATTTTACATAGCTTTAGTGACTTTCTATGTACAAAGAAAGTGAGGAAATCACGTGACCATTGTAGAAGGACTTTATTATTTACCTCTCAATAGGATACATCCAGCAATATTGCACCGATTCTCCAATTATGACCCCCCTTAGTAAATGGACGGCTAGGTGGACCATCACATCGAAGAATGTTGACAGAAACATTTTCTCTAGTTTGCATAGTATGATCACGATGTTCTCCTCTAACCGTTCAACTACATTTACTCTTAATTTCTTGGAGCACAACTATCGGAAGAAGATCCCAAGCTCAATTAGCACTGAGCAAACATCTTCAGTCAAGTGTCCACAAAGGAAAATGGGTAGAACCTGTTATAGAAGGACGTGATAGTCATGACTTTTCATTCCTAACATCTTCCCTTCCTTCATGATTATGCATCGAGCTATGTTCGATGCATATCCATTCGGGAACTTCATTGATTTCAACCATTCCAAGAAATTATTCTTCTTATCCTTCTAATATGTGTAATAGGCTGATGGCATGAAAAGTTTGTTCCCATCACGAATCAAATGCAACTCATGTCATATTTTCATATTTTCTATATATCAGCGAGTATTTGCGTTGTCCTTTGTCTTCCTATTTATATCCAATAATGTACAAATGAAATTCTCACAAATGTTCTCAATGTGCATAACATCCAAGTTGTGGCATAGTGGAATATCTTTTTAGTATGGCAACTCAAAGAAGATGCTTATCTTTGTCCAATTGAACTCCCATTAGACACGTTTCCTTTTTCTACTACTTGGTGGTTTCCCAAATTTCATCTCTAATCAACCTAAGATGGTTTATTATCTCTTCCTCACTTAGTTGGTTTGGCCGTAAGCTTTGTTCAAGTTTTCCATTAAAGCTTCTAACGCCACGAGTCCTCCAAGGATGTCTAGGTTGTAAAAAATGACGATGACACATAAAGCATAACTTGTGTTCATGTTTTAAGGATAAGGACCTAGCATCCTTATTACACATTGGGCATGCTAAGTAACCTTTTGTGCTCCACCCTGATAAGTTTCCGTAAGAGGGGAAATCATTAATTGTCCACAACAGTGTAGCATGCATCCAAAATGTTGTCCCGGTTTTCACATCGAATGTCTCCACTCCTTTTTCTCATAGTTCTTTCAACTCATCGATTAATAGCTACAGGTAAACATCAATATCATTACCAGGTGCCCTCTGTTTGGGAATAAGTAGAGACATATAAATAAAGGGTTCTTTCATACATCACCATGGCGGCATATTGTATGGCATCACCATAACTGGCCACATGCTATATGGGTTGTTCATGTTATTGAAAGGATTGAACCCATCTGAAGCAGGGCCAATTCTGATGTTGCGAGGATCATTAGCAAATCACTAATTTATTTTATCAAACTCAGCCCAAGCTTCCAAGTTTGCTAGATGGCTAAGAGTGTTTTTCTCTTGAAGACATTTCTCTTTATGTCATCTCATATCTGTAGTAGTCTTTCTGCATATGTACAATCGTTGCAGCCATGATATTAATGGACAATATCACAAAACTTTTTGGGAGATCTTTTTACCCTTCTTATGATTAGTTTTATACCTCAGTTCACCACATTCTAGGCACTCGTTCGCATTTTCAAGTTCACCATAAAAGAGTGCACAATCATACCTACACGCATGTATTGGAGTGTAACCGAGACCCAGTTCATGCATGTATGTCTTCGCCTCATAAAAGGACTTCGAAAGTGTTTCACCATTAAGCAGTTCCACCTTAATGAGGTTTAAATGCATGTTGAATGCGCTCTAAGATAACCCATGCATTGTCCTTGCATGAAGAAACTTAATCAGGAACTCCAATTTTGAGAACTTTGTACAGTTTGGATATAGGGGCACCAATGCATCCTTCACGAGATTAGAAAATAGTTGACCAAGTTGATTTAATGTACTAGAGTTGTAAGGTATGGTACCTACTAAAGTAGATTCATCACCACTATGCGACACACTGACATCGTCCGTATCCAATCCAATCCCCCTTTGCAAGTCACTTAACATTTTGATTAACTCATCCAAACATGTATCACCACCTACTATATTTGCCCCTTATCTTCATCTTTATCATCATCGCTTTGAATTGCATAATCTTCACCGTGGAGCACCTATGTTGTGTACCTTTTCTCCATTCCAAATTCTAATAGATGTGTATGAACCAAATCAATGTGTTTGAATGTTATGTTTTGACATTTCTTGCAAGGACACCTTATTCTACTAGTTTTGTCTGCACGACGATGCGCAAACTCTATGAAATCATGTACCCCTTTCACGTATTCTGAAAAAAATCTACCCCGAGCATTCATCCAACTCTTATCTATGTTCATTAATTATCCTATAACATGTTCAAGTAAATGGTGTTGATTACATTCTCATAATGTCTATGACACATGCATAGTGAATCCTAAAATCAACCACCTTCTGTATAAAGAGTACGGATCCTATCCCATTCAGGAATGTTGCATTTATATTGCAGTCAATTGCTCATATTCCTTCGTCATAGTCATTCTAAATTTCAGCAGCATCTCCCCATGGCTCTCCAAGTACACGAGATAGGGAAGGTGAACATGTTGCTAGTTTTCCATCACTAACAAATTGTCACAATACCCCACTATGCACCCAAAGAACACAAGTAGAGATGCGCTCGAAATATATAATGACAATAAACAAAGCGTGAATGATGAAAACAATGTAAATACAACTTCCTAAACTATCCACATTGGACAATACAAGAATGGTTGAAATACAAACATCACTAATCGTAAATGAAACAAATAATTAACATGCTCAATTGATTATTTGTCTACATAGTATGACTAATAATAAATTGAATTTTAAAAATTGATTTGTATCACATGTACGATGAGGCATGAATGTATAGTAATCATTCTTGAATGGGTCTAAGCTTCAATGAACACATGAAATGCAGTTCTCAATTTGTTCAATTAACCGACATGCAACATCCTACACAACTAAGCAGCATGCATTTCATAATTTTTGCATCAAGCATGCAGATGCTTTCAACTCAACTAGCATACAACATCCTAGTTAACTAAGCAACATGCATTTCACAATTTTTGCACCAAGCATGCAGATGCTTTCAACTCAACCAACAAGCAATATCCTAGTCATCTATCCAGCATGCAATTCTCATATTTTGCATCAAGCATGTAGATGCTCAATTGTAGAAGTCAATTTCACTCTTTTAATATGGATTTAGATTAAATTAAATGACTTAAAATTTTATTTATTTAAATTTTTGCAAATCTAAAAATATTCAAACTTCCAGAACATGGTAAGAGTGAAAGTTCAATATGGGGGTTCATGCCTTAGATTTTAGGTATAGAATTGTGCAAGTATGATAAAATTTTGCAAGTCAAAATTTAGGGGTTCAATTACATGTAATTTAGGTATAGAATTAGATGCTTACATTTTCCAATATAATCCAGCACTTCTAACATTGAAGTTCTAATTAAAAATCCTAATTGTTGTTAGTTGTAATTGAAAGTCTTAGATTCTAATCTTATGAGTCGTTTTTGGGTAAGGGATCGATTATCTTCTTTTTTGTTTTATTTTTTATTTAAAAAAAAAAAAAGAGATTCTCCTATATTCGTCCTGATAAGAACATGTTCATAACCATATACCCAAGTAAGTTAACTAACTTGAATCCTTCATAAGTTACTCAAGTTATTCATATTTTAAAATGTAATTAAATAGCTTGACTTGAATTTTTTGCTTAATAGTATGGGTTTTAACTAATATATATATATATATATATATATATATATATATATATATATATTCAATAACCTTGTGGAACTTAATTACTTTACTAAAAAGAAGGGAATTATTTCACTTTAATATCGTTAGGAACAATTTTTCTCCTACATAACAAAAAAAATTTAGTAAAAACTTATTGATTTTCAAGGCACAACAAGTTTATACGTTGAAGTTTAACCTTTCATGTTATTGAATTTGTTCATGTACTACTCACTAAAAGCTTCTAGACATTGATGAAATTTCTTATTATTAGTTTATATTTAACTAATTATTAGTGAACTTTGTGGTTTAAATCTTCTTTAGGATTTTCTTGTTTTATAAGATTTTTTTTTTTGTGAATTCATTTATATTTTTCACATCATGCAATGTTTTGTAATGTTCTTCATCATGTTGTATGAGTTGATGAAAGATGATCAAGTCAAGTAATGCCCAAGGATTTTGCACCTTGCTAGAATGTCAAGTTTAACTATTAATTAATGCAATAATTTTAAAATGAAACATGGAATTAATTGTACATAAGAGACCATAATTGAACTTTACCATCCATCTAGAAGTTGCACTTGTCAAAAACATGGCCAAAGCAGTAGTTCCAACAAAAATCTCCGAATCCAAAATATTTAAAAAATAATGATGAATATTATGATAATAAAAGTGGGAAGTTGAACATTTAAACCTTACATGTATCTAAGAAAGAAGAAAAGACAAAAATGAATATGTTAAAAGTTGGTTTTTAATGGACCCCTTCGAAATCATTTGGCAAGGTTTACAAAAGTCATTTTTATTGTTTTTAAGCTAAAATGTATTTGTTTTAGATTGTAAAAGGAATGAGGTAAATCTAGATCCTAACCAAACAACACCTAAATTTCAAATTCAGGTTTTTATCTTTTCATTTCCCTTATTCTTTCAAAGATCAAAGCAAATGCTAGTTTGGTTGAAGATGTGATCTCAATTTAGGGTAATAAAGCATTGTGGAATCCATTGTTCGAATAACCAAATTTGTCACTCCTAAAGAGATATAAATAAAATCATAAATAAAAAACTTCAAAGATCGCAAAAGTAAAATCATCTATCGACTTTTATTTTTACAAGCATAAAAACTATATCATAGTTTTAAGATAGATTAGTAGTAAATTGAAAAGTAAATAGGAGTAGTTATAAATAGTTAGGAATTAATTAATATATTAATTATAGAATAACATGGAACTTGTTTAATTGTATTGTCATTACCTTTTTAAATATTCTTAAAAGGAAAGGTGACAAATTCAAACTTAATTATGTGAAATTTGGGGAAAAATTTATATAATATAATATTAAAATTTATCTTCTCTTCCAAACTTGCATTCCCCAAAGTCATGTTAATGATTTTGTAGTGTGGGTTTTAGTATAATTAATTAGGCTGCATATGGTACAAAGTGTTGACAAGTTCACTTTATTTTAAATTAAGCAACCAATTAAAGCTCTGTAGAATCAATATTGGAGGTCCGCGGATTCAAGACTTATAATTCATACTTTTTTGAACGAGGGGAAAAACGTAAAAAAATTTTAAAAAAAAAAATTTAGATCAAATTCTCATGAGCATTTTATTAAATACATTACATGTATTATAGCAGGTTCTTTTTTTTAGCAAAATAACTAATTTAATTCTATCCTTCAATTTTGAATTTCTAAAAGAATTATACAATACATTCAAACAACATACAAAATAATATGTAACAATTTAGGGGGGATTGGGAATCAGATTGTAGTAGGTAGACACACACACACACACACACACACGCACGCACCTACCCAAACACATCCACACACACTCAAACCCACACACACACTAACACACCTACATAGACACACCCACAGACACTCACACACCCACGTAGACACACACACACACACACACACATGGACACACTATCGCACCACGCACGTGCGCGCACACACACACACACATGGTCAAAAGAAGAAGAAGAAGAAGAAGAAGAACCTGGCCGAGCTTCATAGTTGGCGAAATGAGGAGCAGCTTAGGCGAGCAGCGCGAGGAGCTCTTGGTAGCAACAGACAGAGGGAAAGGAGGGAGGGAAAGAAAGGAGGGAAATGAGGGAGGAGGGAGAGCATGTGCGCAAGAGAGTAAGGAGGAAGGAAAGGAGGGAGGCTCAGATAAGGAAAGAAGGGAATCGGGGAAACTTGGGAAATAGGGTTTTATTAAGTTTGATTATTAGTGACGGTTTTAAACCGTCACATAACTCTTCAAAATCGTCACTAATACAGTTAAATAAATAATTTTTATTTTTAAATAAAAACACTATTAGTGACGATTTTGCAAATTCGTCGCTAATAATATGCTATTAGTAACGGTTCTAATAAACCGTCACTAATAATATTGACTTTTTCCCAATCAACATAAGTATTATTAGTGGCAGTTATATAAATTTTTACTAATACAAGACTATTAGTGACAGTTTAAAAGAACCGTTACTAATAATGCACTATTACTAACGATTTTTAGGAACCGTCATTAATATTGTTGATTTTTTCATAGCCAACATGCATTATTAGTAACGACTCATAGAATCGTGAATAATATAATACTATTAATGACGGTTATTTAATCGTCACTAATAAGTGGCTTTTAGTGACTCTTTGAATTCGTCACTAATACCCCAAAAAACGTCGCTAATATTTTCCCGGGATAGTTTCCACGCGAAAAGTGGTTTCCTGCTATGGTTTGAGTGGAAAAATTGGGTTTTAGTGATGAAAGTATTAGTGACGGTTTTAAAACTGTCACTAATAGTGACAGTTGTGATAGTTGTGAAATTTGTCACTAATACTTACATTAATAGTGATGGCTTCTAAAAACCATCACTAATACACACTTTTAGTGACAAAATTGAAACTGTCGCTAATATTCTCACCACTAAAAACCAGCCTTTTTGTAGTACCTAGTGCTTGGTATTGAATACAAATGTTAGGACACATGGAGCAATAGACATGATCCCTAGGAATATGGCTTACTTTGCTTGATTCCTTTCTTACTATAGAATAGGTGCACAACATGTTAGTGAGACCGATTAACATAATAGACAAGATATACAATTTTGAAAAAAAGCAGGAATTTAAAAAAGATGCTATTTTGTAATACTTTCAAAGTACTTTGTTGACAAAATGAACTTGTGGGTAAGGAAGCAAGACGTGGTTGGAATCATAGGGTATTGGAATTGCCTATTGGTGGAAGACCCAAAGAGTTTCATTTCATCCTATGACAATATTAAAGATGTCTTGAAGGTAGATATGGATTAGAAATTTTTGGACTTCATGATACAACTTTGGGATCCCATTTATTGATGCTTCATATTCAAATCGATTGATATGGTTCCCATTATTGAGGAATATGAGGTGTTGCTCCAAGTTCCCAAGTGTGCACATGACAATACTTACTTATTTGATCTAAATACCAACCCAATTTGTGCCTTAATTTGAGCCATGGGAGGTAAGAAAAAGAACTAGAAAGGAAGACTCAAAAGAAGTGTGAAAAAGAAGGATGCCATTTAAAGGACATTAAGAATATATTTAGGGCTCACTTGGATGATTTTAGATGGGAAATTTAGGTTGCAAGAGTTAGAATGGATTATCTGCACATGGAGAAGAAACTATCTTAGTGCCAAGTCTATAAGGAGGAGTCATAGGACAAGCTCTATATTGTCATTTTGATCTACCATGCCATCTAAGAGAGACTCCATACCTTAGATACCATACTTCAGTAGACCAACAAGACAACCCAAGAGCTTTACCCTTTAGTCAAAGGATTACTAAATGGGATAGTTCTAACAAAATTTTCAAAGATTTATAATGTACGTGACTCAAATGTTAGCCTATTTAAAAAAGGCTAAGGATGTATATAAGGAGGAAAAACCAAGGCCCTCCCCTTAAATGGATGATTGTACTTTGAAATTTCTTGTGGAATAGAAAGTTTGGCACTTGTATTTCACCAAATAAAGAATCACTTGACATCTTATACTTAAAAATTTATTTCAATTCCATGTGTTGTGTGCTTTTATCTATATTTTATATTTCTCTTTGCAAACTATGTAATTTATTTAAAAGGTATATCAAAATTCTGTGAAGAAAGAAAGCATAGAAACACCAGAAGAGCATGGTTATAAAGCATGGAAACACCAAAAGCAAATCAACAAAAGGAGTCTCTAATGAACAAAATATTTGAGGCTTTGGAAGAATTCATAGCAGACCTAGTCTAGCTTATCAAAGGAAAGGCATCCTTTGTTAATGAAACTCAACCTACTTAACTAGCTCTGCAAGAATTGATTTTCATCAACATAACAGGGCAAGGAATTAATACTGAGTTAGCAAAGTCGACTAATACTAAAGGAGAGGAGAATAAATCAGGAGATAAGAATTATATAACCTATATCAAAGAGCAATTGAGATCCTTCCAAGGAATTTAGGATAGAGGAGTTGGAAATTTCGAGGAATTATGTCTCTTTATTGATGTGGTACTATCAAAAAAATTCAAAGTCCTTGAATTTGATAAATAAAATGGAACAGGTTGTCTAAAGATACATCTCCAAATGTATGCAATAAAGATGACACAATATGCAAAGAATTAGAAATTGCTCATGCATGTTTTCCATGAAAGTGACTTTGTTGATCTGATAGGTCACACCCAGTTTTGATCATGACAAATACTCTTTGTACTAATGGTTGTACTAAGGCTTGCATGCAGGTTCACCTTGTGCATGCTTTTGGACTAAAAGACATACCATGATGGCGTACGGTATTCGTGCCGATGGATGAAGAATTTTGTGTTGTATTTGTAAATCTTATTCATTTTCTTCATTCTAGGATGTAATTATTATAGATTGTACACCCTATGGCTTGTAATAATTTGCAACATACATGGTAGGTAGGTATGCTCATAATATACCCTAGTTGGACTTTAGGTACCAACATTTAGTACACAAGTCCCCAACATCACTTTTCATATCAGGGGAATCAATTCAGGCTAAAAATGAACTTAATTGAAAATATTAAGAGGGTTCGGGCAACCGAACCTATACCGTGTAAAATAGCTCGAGCGACTGAACAAGTCAATATGTTGACTTGGTGTTCAGGAACCTAAACCACTTTTGAGCGTATCTCCCTCGAGCACCCAAACCTGTGTCAGGTCACTTTTCAACAACTCGGGCGGCCAAATGATCACGTTCAAAATGGGCTTAGGCGACCGAATTGGTCAGTTCAGTTAACCAAACTTGGAACCGGACACCCAAATTTACGAACAAAATGCTATTGACTTTTGTTCAACCGACCAACCATTTCTTCGGGCACCCGAACCATTAAAATTTGGAATTTTGACTAAGTATGTTCGGGCACCTGAACCTCGCAGGTTAAAATATTTTTTACCTATTTTTTAATGGGGTAAACTGGGTTAATTTTCTTAATGGCTTTTGAAACAAATTTAATTATTCCCATTATGTCCCCAACAGTCAAAAAATCCTCCTTGCCTGTAAATACCTATTCATTTGTCATAATTAGCAAGGGATTAGCATTTTGATTAAGGCAAAAATTCTCTCAACTTCCAAAACCCTATTTTAGCCTATACTACTCCAAAACACTCACATATTTCATGATCTTTCAAGTGTTGTGAGTATTTCTAAACTGATTGTGCTTAGTCTTACTAGCTAATACTCTCATTTGGTGCATTGTTTGATTGATTTTATTTGAGAGTATAGCCCTATGTTCTTCCACTGATTTTACTTGATAAATCTTGTGTGGGAAGACTTAGAAGGTTGTGGTTCTTTCATTTTCAATGTAAGACACCTAAACCTATATTTTTGTGTGCAAAAATCCTTTTCAAAAGCTAGTTTTTCAAACAACTCCATTGTGCTTTGTATATTGAAATATCTTATTGAATTTATTTGAATAAACTTGCTTAGCATATTTGAAACCCTGATATGATTTTATATCATTCACGTGTTGTGTTTCAAATCTTGCTTTGATATACACTCTAGATCTGGACTGATAATCTATACTTGATTGAGTGTTTAGCACACATTAGAGCACTGAGCATATTTACATATCATTCGTTCTTGCAATATTGATTGAGTTGTACTGGCGCACATATCTTCTTGTGTAGAAGCTTATTTCCATGTACAAACTTTATACACATTGGTTGTATTCCATGTGCGGGCCTGAAGAGGGAGACTAGCTCTATTGAATAGGCCCAGACTGGCTTAGACCCGATTAGGAAAGTTAGGTGCGTCATCCTGTTAAGGCGTGTTGGTTGAGGTCAGTCCCTTGAATTGACCTAGTTGTAACTGGTGCCACTCCACTCGTTAAGTGAGCTTTAGTGGAATCCTTGTGCTCGTGTAGCCAAGGCGGGGATGTAGGCAATTTGGTCGAACCTCGATAACATATTGCGTGTACTGTTTACTTTTCCGCACTTTACTTTTATTACACGTGTATGTTTATTTGTTAATCACATAGATTGACCCTAGGTTTTGTAATATTGTTGTTAAACCAATTGACCTAGGCGATAATTTTTAAATACCCAATCCACCCCTTGTTAATTCAGGTGTAATCCCAAGAGGGGGGTTGAATTAGGTATTTTTAAAACCTTTAAGTTTATTTATCACTTAATGCCAAATTCTATATTTAACAAATTACTTGCAGGGCTTTGAAATTGATTCAAATTATTACTTCAATGAATTCTATTTTACCCAATTAATTATCAAGTGTGTGTGGGGTTATTCAACATACACACATGCAAGATAAGTAATGAAATGCATTGCAGAAATTAAAAGGAGTAAAGGAAGAGAGAAATCAAACACAGTTTTTATGAGGTTCAGTCAACCTGGCCTACATTCTCGCCTTGAGCAACCCACTCAAGGATTCCACTAAATCCCTATTCCTTTAACCAAGACGGAGCTTCCTTTACATCCGCTGCTTACAAGAGACACAGCTTCCTCCTCACCCGATTAAAAACCTAAACCGTGATTACAATATAGAATTTCAAATCTGCAAAAAAACTCAATATTACTTCTAACAAAGCTACTGAGTACAATTGAAAGCCTAACACATATCCATATGATGAAACTTGAAGCTCAGTATGTATGTAACGATATAATCATTATATGAATGATATGATTCACCAAATTTCCTTTTTATCAAATCTCCTAAGATAATTATATAAGTAAATGCTTTGGAGAACTTAGGGTTCTAGTTCAACTTTCTAGATGCATGAATACCAAATGTGATCTTATAAAAAATTTGTTTTGAATATTATAGAGATCAAGATCTATAAACTTTATTCCAAATATTAAAAACACAATATGATCTTTGTATATGAATATGTATATGTATATATATATATATATATATATATATATATATATAAAATATGTGTTCAAAAGATCAAAACCCAATATAATATTTTTCAAAAAAAATCCCACGATAATATATATAGTTATGAACTCTATGGATATTTAATCAAGTGGTTTTGTACTATCGAAAATATTGAATCTTTAAATGAATACACACTTGAATCAAATAACATTGAACCAATGACAAAACTTTTATGAAGTAGTGATCTTGTCAAAACAATATAATATAAGCACACTCAAGATCAAACTCTCAAATAATATTCAATAATAGATTTTGAGATGAAAAGCTCTTTGAGAATAAATATTAACAAGCAAATCGATTTAGATGAAAAACTCTTTGAGAATAAATATTAACGAGAAAATCGATTTACCAAACCTCAATACCAAGTTGAATGCACAACTATTGCTAGAATGCCTTTTGTAGATCAATGTAGCCTTAGCTGAGATTTGGCGTAAAAGCTTTGAAATCCCAAGCAAAAAATTCAACAGTGTGTTTAAAATTCTCCCAAGTTGTGCTAAACATTTAATTCACTCAATCGTATGCCAAAAGCTCTTTTTCTTGGGGGCACTAGGATTTAGATGTTGATTATATAGATAACCTTGCCCTTAGGATGAGTCTTAACAGTTGGATCAACTTGATTAAAAAATAACTCGCATGTTCTCTCATTAAAAATTAAAATTTTAACTTTCCCGCAAGTTCAAACAACTGAGGGTTAAGGCTCAGATGACTGAAGTTCCTTAGAGCTTCGAAAAATTAACCTGGAAACAGGGTCAAACATCCGAAGTTGGGGTTCAAACTTCTAAAGTTTCGGGTTCAAATGACTGAAGTCAAGGTTCAGTCTTCTGATGTGCTTCTGCTTGTTTCTATGTTTCTCCAATAAATCTTCAGACGACTGAACTTAATCTTCGGTCTTGTGAAAAAATTCTTCAGACGACTAAGCTTAAACTTCAGTCTTCTGAAGTTGAATTGTCAGACGACTAAGCATACACTTCAGTCTTTTGAAGTTGACATTTTAGTTTTCTAGTCAGGGAGTTCGGTCTTCTAAATAGAAAATTTTCTAGATTTTTCTTTTTAGTTTCAAAAATATGCTTTTTCTCCCTTTCTTTGCTTTTTAATAAAATATTTTCCAGGGTTTTAAAAAATATCTAAGTCCATAAATATCCCCTAAAGATGTTCATGAGATGCGTGAGTCCTAAGGTCAGTCTAGGGTATATTTTGAGTTTCGAATTAAATCATATGAAATACGTAAATACATTTAGTTCTAAATACCCATTCCCATGATGATCTTGAAATTGTTGCTTGCATCTTCATTCTCCAACTCTTTTAGTTCCATGGATTGTGCCAGGATGTATATACTTTAATCTTCATGGCTTCTATGACTTTCTAGCCTTCCTTGCATGCTAAATATTGTTCATGTTCACAATCTCAATGCATATATCAAATACCAAGTGATTTGTCATTATCAAAAGAAGATTGGACTCATTGAGTCAATAATCTCCCCCTTTTTTATAATGACAAATACACAAGCAAAAATATAGAATGGGTTACGCCTAACAAGGATCCCCCTCAAATAATGCACAAACAGATATGTAGCAATATGAAATATGCTCATGCTTATACACAATTAGTTTCACCAACCATTTTTTACCCATTTTTGCTATAGCTTGATTATTCTCCCGCTTTTGACATCAACAAAAAGGTGTATAATAATACATGAGTGAACATAACCTAATATTCTTCTCTTCCTCTAAATCTTAAAGTTTAAACTCATTCAACCATCAAATTTTTAAAAATTGTACTGTGAAATGTGTCTCCCTGTATTAATTCAATTTACTTCTCCCCCTTGCTAATGTAGAAAGTTGTGTTGTTGAATGTAAATTACAATGTGAACATACACAGTGTATTAAATTTCATAAACATGGATAAGCAAACACAGTCACTAAAGTTCAAAGATTATGTGAGGATTAACAGGTGTAAGTCAAGATGCTCTTATCATGATATGAGTTTAATGCCAAATGTGAACAAATATGATACCAACTGGGAACAAATGAGCCGAATATGAAATTTTTAACCAATTGTGAATATTAAGTGACATTGCTCCTCCTGAATTATGTCATCTAATATAATTCTAGGCAACCTCTCGACTATGCATCAGACCTAATTCACAACTGATTTGGATAAACCTATCCTCTGCAAGTGGTTCGTGAATATATCTACCCATTGTTCATCTATGCATACAAACTCAAGTGTTACATATCCTTTTTGCACATGATCACAAAGAAAATGATGTCTTTTTTCTATATGTTTAGTTCTTGAATGTACTATAGGATTCTTTGAGATGTTTATTGCACTCGTATTGTCGCATCTTATAAGAATTGTGTCACAGCTTAATCCAAAATTCGTTAGTTGTTGCTTCTTGTATAGTGTTTGAGTACGACAACTTCCTATCGCTACTTATTCAGCCTCGGCTGTGGAAAGAGCTACTGAATTCTGCTTCTTGGAAAACCAAGAGACTAACGAATGTCCTAAGAAATGACATGTACCACTCGTGCTCTTCCTATCCACTTTGCTACCAGCAAAATCAGCATCTGAATAGCTGATAATCTCAAAAGATGTATACTTAGGATACCATAACCCAAGTTCTATGGTTCCTATCATGTATCTAAGTATTCGTTTGACAGCTAACAAATGTGATACTCTTGGTGCAGCCTGAAATCTTGTGCACAAACATACGCTAAACATTATGCCAGGTCTGCTGGCAGTCCGATATAGTAAGCTACCGATCATTCCATGATATATCTTGACATCTACTGGTATACCATGTTCATCTTTGTCTAATTTCAAAGAAGAGCTCATAGGTGTTCCTAGTATTTTTCCATCTTCCATATTAAAATTTTTGAGCAGATCTCTAATGTACTTCAATTGATTTATAAAAATTCCATGTTTCTCTTGTTTGATCTAAAGTCCTAGGAAGAAATTTAGTTCACCCATCATACTCATCTCAAATTCATTTTGCTTAGTGCTTGCAAAATCATTGCACAAGTCTTTATTTGTAGCTCCAAATATGATATCATCTGCGTATACTTGAACTAGGAGCAAGTCATCTTTCTTAGACTTTATGAAAAGTGTTGTGTCTATCCTCCCTCTGATAAATCCATTGTCCAGTAGAAAGCCACTTAGTCGCTCATTCCAAGCTCTAGGAGCTTGCTTTAAACCGTACAAGGCTTTTGTTAGTCTATAAATGTGATTTGGATTCTTATGGTTTTCAAAGTCTAGGGGTTGTTCTACATATACCTCCTCACTTATGTAGCCATTTAAAAACGCGCTTTTGACATCCATTTGACATAGCTTGAAACCCTTAAAATCAGCATAGGCTAAAATCATTTAAATGACTTCCATTCTAGCTACAGGTGTAAAGGTTTCTTCAAAATATATTCCTTCTTGCTGGTTATATACCTGAGTTGCTGGTCTTGCCTTATTTCTAACAACTATCCCATGTTCATCTTTCTTGTTCTTATATATTCATTTTGTTCCAACAATTGTCTTATCCTCAAGTCTAGGAACTAATGTCCATACTTTGTTTCTCTCAAATTGGTTTAACTCTTCTTGCATGGACAACATCCACGATTCATCCTCAATTGCTTCACTCATATTCCTAGGTTCTTCTTGAGATAGAAAGGCAAAATGACTAATCATATTCCTAAGTGAGGATCATGTGGCTACTCTACGTAATGGTTCACCTATTATTTGATCAATGGGATGACTTTTTATGTACTTCCATTCTCTAGGTAGTTCATTAACCTCATTTTCAATTTGATGAGTTTCAGAAGATGGTTCCTTAATTTCATTTTTCTTTTCTAAATCATTTTTAATGCACAGTTTTTCAAATTCCTTATTTATCTCAATTTCATCTTCATCAATCCTTTTAGAGAAAGGATTTGACTCATCGAATACTACATGAATGGATTCTAGAATGGTTAATGTTCATTTATTATATAATATGTAGGCTTTACTATCTAAGGCATACCCTAGGAAGATACCTTCATCTGATTTCACATTAAACTTTCTTAAATGTTCATTGTCTCTAAACACAAAACATTTACAACCAAAAACATGAAAATATGATATGTTTGGTCTATGTCCATTCCATAATTTGTAAAGAGTCTTATTTAGAGATGGTCTAATCAAAACTCTATTTAGAACATAGAAGGCGGTATTTACTGCCTCAGCCCAGAAGTACTTAGGTAGTTTATGTTCGTTAAGCATAGTTCTAGCCATTTATTGTATAGACATATTCTTCCTTTCAACTACACCATTCTGCTGTGGTGTTCTAGGAGCTGAAAAATTATGAGCTATTCCTAATGAATTGCAGTAGTCTTCCATGCTTTGATATTTAAATTCTCTACCCCTATCACTTTAGATTTTAGTGACAGTATAACCCTTTTCATTTTGAATTTTCTTACATAGATTTATGAAATGTTCACACGCTTCATCTTTGTGACATAAAAATAGTACCCATGTATATCTTGAATAATCATCAACTATGACAAAAGCATATGATTTTCCTCCTAAACTCTGAATTGGGTTTGGACCAAATAAATCTAAGTGTAGCATTTGAAGTGGCCTAGTAGTGGAGATTACTTTCTTCTTCTTGAAGCTCGTTCTTGTTTGTTTTCCTAGTTGGCATGCATCGCAGATTTTATCTTTCACGAATTTAGTCTTAGGCAATCCCTTAACTAATTCTTCCTTAATAAGTTTAGATATTAAGTCCATGTTTGCGTGTCCTGGTCTCCTATGCCAAATCCAACTAATCTCATTTATTACAGAAAAACAAGTGACTTGTTGAGAAGCAAGATTATCAAGGCTAGTAATGTATACATTTTCATAACGATCAGCAGTAAACAATTTTTTGTTTTCAGATTTGTTCTTTACAGTGCATTTGTCATGTTTGTATGAAACTTTATAACCTTTATCACATAGTTGACTTATACTCAATAAGTTATGTTTCAATCCATCAACTAACAACAATGACAAGTGAAGGTCCCTTACCAACTTTACCAACTCCAATGATTTTACCTTTAGAGTTATCCCCAAATGTAACGAATCCTTCATCTTTAGATATGATAGATGCAAATTTAGCTTTATCTCCTGTCATACGTCGCAAGCATCCGCTATCCATATACCACTTGTCCTTCGAGGAGGACGATCTCAAGCACATATGTAGGACATAATCCGATAACTACTTTTGGTATCCAGATTTTCTTGGGTCCATAGGGGTTAGTACTAGATTCTCTTTTGACTTTCCAAACTTTCTTAATTTTGACATTTTATTTTTGAAAGGACAGTCAAATTTTATGTGACCCAACCTCTTACAATTAAAACATTTAATATTTCTATGATAGTCTTTAGTTGGAACATACAATTTTGACTCACTTACAAAATATCCCATGTAGAGATGTTTCTGTTTTATATTCTCCTTCCCATTAAAACCAACACCTTCCTTCTCTAGAGAATTTCTTTGAGCTCCTAGGAGTTTTTCAAAGTTATTTTGACCTTCAGTAAATTTACAAATAATCTTAGATTTATCTTTCAAATTCTTTTCCAACTCCTCAATTTTCAAATCCTTGTCTTTCATGAGAGATGCATAAGATTCATTTTGGCGTTCAACTAACTTTGAAAATTCTTTTAATTTTAATTTCAAACCAGAGTTTTTCTCATTTATTTTCACAAGCATTTTAAGGGTATACAGATTTTCCTGAGGTAATTCATTATAAGAAAGCATGCTATTTTCATTTTCTGAATCACTTGAATAGTAAGATGAAGCTAAACAAAAAGATTGTACCTCGTGCTCATCGTGAGCCATCAGACATAGATTCGCAATCTCGTCATCACTGGATTCAGATTCTAAACTACTGGTAGTGTGTGTGTGTCCTAACCCACTTTTAGAGCCTTCTTCTTCTTTTTCTTAGACACTTTTTTCAGTTGGGGACAATCCGGCTTGATGTGCCCAAATTCTCTACAGTTATAACACATGGGGGGATCATCTTTTTGCTTCCTTTTGCTCGACTCTCCCTTTTCTGCTTTTGAGCCCTTGAATTTTTTGGTGTATTTCTTGTTCTTTCTCATGAACTCTCCAAATTTCTTAGTGATGAGTGTCATGTTATCATCTAATTCTGAATCACTTTCGTCACTGGAGTAATGAGATGATGCCTTAAGTGTTGTGGCTTTCTTTGCTTTAATTTTTTCATTCTTCCTCTCATTTATTGCAAGCTCATAGGGGATGAGCGGTCCAATTAGTTCATCAACAGACATCTCCCTAAGATTTCTCCCTTCTGCTATTGCGGTAGCTTTAGCTTCCCAAACTGGTGGTAGTTCCCTGAGTATTTTCTCGATCAACTCATAAGTAGGGTAAGATTTACCAAGAGCATTTAAAGAATTCGTGGTGTGTGTGAATCTAGTGTACATGGATTGAATAGATTCATTAGCAGTCAATTTAAATGCTTCATACTCATTAGTGAGCATGTCTACCCTACTATCTTTTACTTCCTTAGTACGTTCATATGTAACTTCTAATTTTTCCTAAATCTCTTTAGCAGAATTACATGTCATTACCCTATTAAACTCATTTACATCTAGTGCACAGAATAACATATTCATTGTAGTAGCATTTATTTGCACAGATTTCTAGTCCTCTTCAATATACTCATCTTCAGTTTTGGGTACATTAACCTTATCAACTACTTTCATAGGGACATGGTTTCCTTTGGAAACAATTTTCCACATTTAAAAGATATATACTTATCCTTCTTTTCCAGTAGGTGTAATTTACACCGCAGAAAAAAGGTGGTCTAGTGGACGAGTGTCCCTCACCACATGGAGTTACACCGATGTGTGCCATCTGATCTTTTTACAAATGAAAAATTAAGTCTATGTAAACCCGCTCTGATACCAAATGTTAATTCATGTGTAATCCCAAAAGGGGGGGGGTGAATTGGGTATTTTTAAAACCTTTAAGTTTATTTACCACTTAATGCCAATTTCTATATTTAACAAATTACTTGCAAGGGTTTGAAACTGATTCAAATTATTATTTCAATGAATTCTGTTTTACCCAATTAATTATCAAGTGCGTGTGGGATTATTCAACATACACACATGCAAGATAAGTAATGAAATGCGTTGCGGAAATTAAAAGGAGTACAAGAAGAGAGAAAGCAAACACAGTTTTTATGAGGTTCAGCCAACCCGGCCTACGTCCATACCTTGAGCAACCCACTCAAGGATTCCACTAAATCCTTGCTCCTTTAACTAGGATGGAGCTTCCCTTACATCCGCTGCTTACAAGAGGCACAGCTTCCTCCTCACCCGGTTCACAACCTGAACCATGATTACAATATAGAATTTTAAATCTGCAGAACAACTCAATATTGCTTCTAACAAAGCTACTGAGTACAATTAAAAGCCTAACACATATCCATATGATGAAACTTGAAGCTCAGTATGTATGTAACGATATAATCATTATATGAATGATATGATTCACCAAATTTCCCTTTTATCAAATCTCCCAAGATAATTATATAAATAAATGCTTTGGAGAACATAGGGTTCTAGTTCAAGTTTCTAGATGCACGAATACCAAATGTGATCTTATAAAAAATTTGTTTTGAATATTATAGAGATCAAGATCAATAAGCTTTATTCCAAATATTCAAAACACAATATGATCTTTGTATATGAATATGTATGTATATATATGTATGATATGTGTTCCAAAGATCAAAACCCAATATACTATTTTTTAGAAAATATCCCACGATAAAATATATAGTTATGAACTCTATGGATAAGTGGTTTTGTACTATCGAAAATATCGAATCTTTAAATGAACACTTGAATCGAATAATATTGAACCAATGACAAAACTTTTCTCAAGTAGTGATCTTGTCAAAACAATCTAATATAAGCACACTCAAGATCAAACTCTCAAATAATATTCAATAATGGATTTTGAGATGAAAAGCTCTTTGAGAATAAATATTAACAAGCAAATCGATTTAGATGAAAAACTCTTTGAGAATAAATATTAACAAGCAAATCGATTTACCAAACCTCAATACCAAGTTGAATGCACAACGATTGTTAGAATGCCTTTTGTAGATCAATGTAGCCTTAGCTCATATTTGGCGTAAAAGCTTTGAAATCTCAAGCAAAAATTTCAGCAGTGTGTTTAAAATTCTCCCAAGTTGTGCTAAACGTTCAATTCACTCAATCGTATGCCAAAAGTTCTTTTTCTTGGGGGCACTAGGGCTTAGATGTTGATTATATAGATAACCTTGCCCTTAGGATGAGTCTTAACCGTTGGATCAACTTGATTAAAAAATAACTTGCATGTTCTCTCATTAAAAATTAAAATTTTAACCTTCACACGGGTTCCGACAACTGAGGGTTGAGGCTCAAATGATTGAAGTTCTTTAGAGTTTCAAAAAATTAACGTGGACACAGGGTCAGACGTTTGAAGTTGGGGTTCAGACTTCTGAAGTTGCGAGTTCAGACGACTAAAGTCAAGGTTTAGTCTTCTAATATGCTTCTGCCTGTTTCTGTGTTTCTCCAATAATTCTTCAGACGGCTGAACTTAATCTTTAGTCTTCTCAAGAAATTCTTCAGATGACTGAGCTTAAACTTTGGTCTTTAGAAGTTGAATTGTCAGACGACTGAGCATACACTTCAGTCTTCTGGTCAGGGAGTTCGGTCTTCTGAATAGAGCATTTTCTAGATTTTTCTTTTTAGTTTCAAAAATCTATTTTTTCTCCCTTTCTTGCTCTTTTATAAAATATTTTCCATGGTTTTAAAAAATCTCTAAGTCCATAAATATCCCCTAAAGATGTTCATGAGATGCGTAAGTCTTAAGGTCAGTCTAGGGTATATTTTGAGCTTCAAATTAAATCATATGAAATTTGTAAATACATTCAGTTCTAAATACCCATTCCTATGACGATCTTGAAATTGCCGCTTGCATCTTCATTCTTCAACTATTTTAGTTCCATGGATTGTGTCAGGATGTATATACTCTAATCTTCATGGCTTCCATGACTTTTTAGCCTTTCGTGCATGCTAAATATTGTTCATGTTCACAATCTCAATGCACATATCAAGTTTCAAGTGATTTGTCATTATCAAAACAAGATTGGACTTATAGAGTCAACACCCCCCTCTTAGGATTGCATGAAAGCTAATAGACTTGACCTGCTCTAAGGTGGCATTCTTCTTTGAACAAGAACAAGGTTCAGAAGTGGAGAGACTTAAAAAATTCTTTCTTGAAGCAATATCAGTTTAATGCTAATGTGGCAATTGATCTAATGACTTTGTAAAACATGGAAAAGACAAGCTTTGAGACTTCAAGGATAGTGAATAGAAGTGGAGAGAGGTTGCAATAGAAGTGAACTCACTATTATCTAGTACAAAGATGGTGTGTACCTTTGTTGGAACACTAAAAGACATGTATTATAAGCTAATTCTATAAATCTTATCAAACTTTTCCATAATGGTTGTAATTGGTGAAATAATTGAAAGTGGATTAAAGTTAGGCAAGCTAACTAACTACACTACACTAAAGACAGTTGAACAAGTGATCGCAAAATAAAACCTTTATCAAGAAGGAAAAGAAAGAAGGAAGAGATGTCAACGCAGTATCTTAAGGAAAGGAATATGATCAAACTAGCCAAGACATCTGCACTTATACCACCCAGCCAGTTTTCAATCAATCTACCAATACTTTGAACTTACCTAATTTCAACTCAAACTAGAATAATGCCAATTCTTGAGCACGAAGGGAATTCACCATTTTACCCATACCTTTGGTTGAATTTTATCACCAACTAGTGTCACAAGGGAAAATTGCTCCCGTACCAATGAAACGGAGGCAAAATCCAAGATTGTATAATCCAAATGTATCATGTGAATATTATATGAAACACTCGGACATGCGACAAGCACTTGTCTAGAATTAAACACTAAGTGTAGGACTTGATTGATGCCAGCATCTTAAAGTTCGAGTAGGTATATAGGAGATGATACTAATTCTAACGTCGAAACCAACCCATTGCCTAAAAATAATTCTTCTATCAATGCCTTAGAAATATGTGAAGTCTAGAATTGTACATCATCCATCTTCATCACTTACGCCCCAATATACATTCAGTACCAAGCACCACCAATCAATAATGTGGAATCCATCATCATTAAACCACCACCATTCCTATATGCTTCAAACCAAGTCGTGGCATGCACATACGGTTGAGATAAAAACAAGCCTAGAGGAGGGAGTTAATGTATCCAAATTATCTGGAGTTGGAGATATGACAAGGAGTGGAAGATGTTATACCCTTGAAGAATTGGAATGGAAGAGCTAGAGAAGGAGAAAGCACAAGAAGTCAGTGATGGTGAAATGGTCAAGTTTGTCCCGCAACTAAAAATCAACAACGACAACATTGTAGAAAAGTTGAACAAGACATTAGCATAGATATCCATTCTTAACTTGCTCATATTCTCTGAAAGTCATAGAATTGCTTTAATAAAGGTGTTGAAAGATGCTTACATGCCATAAAATGTACCGTTGGATCAATATAAAGAATTGGTCAATGCCATCATAATTGTTAGCAACATTGTCTACACAGATGATAAGATACCGAAAGAAGGAAGAAGCCATATGAGTCCTCTCCACATAAATGTAAAGCATGGTTAAAAAATCATATCAAAGGTACTAGTTGACAATGGGTTAGCACTAAATGTATGCCTATATTCTACACTGACAAAATTGGGAATTAACAAGTCAACAATAAAGAGTAGTAATCTAACAATTCGAGCCTTTAATGAAAATATAAGGAAGACTAGGAGAAATTGATCTTAATATTGAATTTGGACCTTATATATTTAAGGTACCATTCCAAGTAGTAGAGATCATGCCCTCATTCAATATGTTACTAAGAAGACCTTAGATTCATACAATTTGGATAGTGCCATCAACCCATCATCAAAAGTCAAAATTTATATGAGGAGATCACCAGATCATTGTCAAAAGAGAGGAATGCATTGGTACTATCAAGCTTGGAATTGTGTCATATGTTGGAATTGAAAAGGAAAGTCCTTCTAATCTCTCGAAAATACATCTCCAATGATTGGAGGAGAAAAGGAGTTGGTCCTTAAATCAATGCTCAATGAAGTAAGTATCATGACTGCAAAATGATGAAACAAGTATATGAGCCTAGAAAGGGATTAGGAAAGTATCTGCAAGGACTTAAAAGACCAATCATATTATTAAAGGTGATTACGCGCTTAAACTGCGTAATTAGGCTTTTTAATTCATGCATTAGGACTTATATTTTTAATTAAATGCCTAATTAATCTCAATATTTTAATAAGGTGTCCTTTTTATAATATTTGTGCTTTATTGAGTGATTTATGAATTTTGGGCATTTTTCTATTGTAAAACAATTATCAGGGAGCTAAAACCGGTATCAATTCGTAATTTGGGCATAACTTTTTCAGATGAGTTCCGATTGAGACAATTCGAAATTTTGGAGATAGATGAGGAGATTATCTACAACTTCTGTGTTTTGAGCCTTGAGAGAAACAAGCTCCAAAAGGGTCAAAATTGGCCACGTTCATAGACGAAAAATAAATGAGAAAAAAAGAAAAAAAATAAAAAATAAAAAAAGGGCTTGATGTGACCTAGCCATGCAGTCGGGTCGGGTCTCATGGATGGGCGAAGGGTTTTCTTTCTTTTTTCTATAAAGTCTTCCTTTCTCTCTTCCTTGGCAAGTCTCCACACCCTCCCTTGCTTACTCTCCCTAACTCTTCCCTTCTTCCTCCTTCTCTAACCCCCCGCGCAGCACCCCAACTCCCTGCCTCTCCTTCTCTTTCCTCTCGGCTTCTCTCCCTCAGTCTCCCCTTCTCTTCCCTTTCCTCCTTGCTTTCCTTTTCTTCCCTTTCCTCTCTCCCTCTCAGCTTCCCTCCCTTAGTCTCCTTCTCTCCCTTCTCTCCACTATCCTTCCCCTCTACTGCTCCTCTCTTTCCTAAAACACTCAACCATACCCGAGCCCCTCTGCTTCTCCTTCCCTCACCCTGCTGCCTGCTGCAAATGCCCCAACCGAAAGCTGTTGCTAGCCACCACCCCTGCTGCAGCCACATCAAACCCAACCTAAGAGGCCACTCCTCTCTGTTCCAACCATCACAGCACTGCCGAAATCCTTTGCTACCAACAACAATCACAGCAAAGCCGACTACCACCCTCTAGCTGCCACTCGAGCTTGCTTCCAGCCACCCTCCAACCAAACTTCCAGCTGCTGCGGCTGCCAAGACCCCGAGAGCCTTTCTTCCAAACGTCCTCCAACCCCAGGCCACAACCACATCTCTCTCTCTCTCTCTCTCTCTCTCTCTCTCTCTCTCTCTCTCTCTCTCTCTCTCTCTCTCTCTCTCTCTCTCTCCTCTTTTCTCTTTTTTTTATTGTTAGTTCAATGTTATTAATTTTTTTATTGACGTTGAATTGAATTTTTAGATGTAGAATATTGTTTAAGGTATTTTATTATTATTGAATTTATTTATTTATCTATTTTCTCTCCATTACATTTAGCGATAGATTTAATTAGCAAGTCGAGTTGTTTAATTAATTTAGTAAGGTCCAGTTTGGTTCTAAGGAAAAAAAAAAAGAATAAAATACAAAAATAAAAAAGTTATTTTTGTTTTTAGAAAATTAAATTAGTTGTCCTTTTAAATTTTAATTTTTTATTGAAGCTCGATCAGTTAACGTTGGAGTTGTTTAAGAGTTAATTTTTTGTTGAGCTCGTGTTTGCGTTTAAGTTTGGGCTTGATTCAAGTTCTTGATTTTGTTAAAGGTTCAATTTTTATCACGTATGTTTGGGTTTGTGTGAGTTCATTATTGGGTGTTTTAATTACGTGTTAAAGTTACCGTCTTTAGTTTCTATTCTGAAGGTTAACACGTATTTCGATGTCTGCCTGATTAGATGTAGGATTTCCTTTCTTGTTATTTAATTCGGTGTATGCTAGGATTAGGGTTTACTTTGCATGTTCATTTAATTTGTCAAAGGAAATCTCAAACAATCTTGAAAATCCTGAACCTGAACTGAGTTCAATAACTTTTTAATTTCAATTGGAAAAACGTAAAATTTGATATTTAACTGTATTCCTTGAGGAGATGATCTAGCCTTTGGGCTGAATATTACACAACAGAACTCCTATACTTGGGATAGCTTCCGAGCTGCTCATTTTTCGAGTGAGTCAAGTTTTTGGTGCCGTTGCTAGGGAGTGCCAATTTTAATTTCAAATTTTTTGTTTTTCCAATTATTTTTTATTTTTCATTAAATAAAAAAATCAAAATCAAAAAAAGTCAAAAAATTAAAAAAAAAATTGAAAATTTTGGAAAAAATTGTATCATGCTTGTTTGCTGCTGTGTTAGTGGATTTCTGCTCTTTGCATTGATGTTTGATGCCCTGTGTTTGAGATAATTCGAATAGACTGTCTAAAATTTCACCTACCACCTGTAGGGATAAACAAAGCATAGAATATGACTACTCTCCTGTTAATTTTACGAATGATTCTAAAATTGATTTGAGTAATTTGTTTGACCAATTCTTTAAGGAAGCCATGGCTGCACCTACACCACGTACACTTTAGGATTTTCTACAGCCCACACGCACATCTACACCTTCATGCATTGTGTTGCCACAAGATGCACCGAACTTCAATATTAAGCATGGCATGTTATCTGTGATACCCCAGTTTCACGAGATGGATTCTAAGAATCCATACCAACAGTTGACCGATTTTGAGTTGGTCTACACCACTTTCATTAATAGGGCTGGAATTGATGAATGTATCAAACTTCATTTGTTTCACTTTTCTTTGAAAGATAAGGCAAAAATCTGGTTTAATTCTCTGTAACCTAACTCTATTACTAGCTGGGCTGAAATGCAGCGTGAGTTCTTACATAAGTTCTTTCCTTTTCAAAGAACTCAGTACTTGAAAGAGCAAATCAGTCAGTTCATACAAAAAGATGACGAGACATTTCAGGCTTGCTGGGAGAGATTCAAGTACCTGATGAACATATGTCCACACCACAAATTCAAATCTTGGAGGTTAGTGAATTATTTTTATACTACTCTAACCCCTGCATGTAAAAAATTTGTTTAGACTATGTGCAACGGGGAGTTCTTCCACAAGGAACCAGATGCGGCTCTATCACTCTTTGATTATTTAGCTGAGAGTGCCCAACAATGGAACACACGTCATGAACGGGCACCAATAGTAGCACAACCTCTCAAAGCGATCAGTGGTGGAGGCAGATACGAGGTCAAAAAGGAAACTAGCTTACAGGCTCTTGTTCCTACGTTGTCTAAGAAACTGAAGGTTATGAAATCCGAAAAAGCGAAAGTGGAGGATTGCTCTATCTTTGAGACCTCAGCCCATAGATCTCAGGGCTGTCAATTCCTACCAGTATGGCAAGAGAGTTGATCTAATCAGGTGCCATTGGCGAATTGGGTCAAAAAAACACATAATTAGTCGTTCTCAAACACTTATAACCCAAGATGGAGGAATCATCTGATCCTCTCATGGAGGAATGATCAGCCCGGTCCATCATCCTCATGGTATCAGTAAGTTCCTCAATCTTACGCACCGCCTCTGCAACCGACATATCACCTAGTTGCAGCTCCTCAACCGTAGTATCAGCTGCAACAGATTTCTCAGACCTACGCACCAATAGGATTTCAACCAAATTTAGCTCCTATTCCAGTAAAGAAATCTCCTAATGATGGCATGGCACAGATAGCAAGCATGTTTCAACAATTCATGCAAATTCACGTCACGACCAGCAATCAGAGTAATCAATCCTTCAGTGAATTAAAAGATGCCATGAATAAGATAAGTACACAGCTGAATACCCTGGAAAAAAGGAAATTCCCTACACAGCCTCAGCTGAATCCCTAGGTATATAGACAGCAACACCAACCGGTGTACGATGTTTCAGGGGATGCTTTTGAGTCAACTAAGGCAGTTATTACCTTGCGAAGCGGAAAAGAAGTTGCCCGTTCTAAAATGCCCACTGATCAACAAACTATTGCTCCCGCCCCTGATGTGACATCTGAGCCAAATGAGGGACAAAAAAAATCAGATGAAGCTAGCTCAAGTTTAACAAAGTCAGATAATAAGGAGGATGAGTCGGTTAAGGAGTATCAACCTGTGGTATCCTATCCTTAGCGGTTGATATCTGATCAAAAGAATAAGTATCACACTAAGATCCAAGAAATATTCAAATTAGGTAAAAATCAACATCCCACTTCTAGAGGCCATACAGCAAATCCCTGCATATGCAAAATTTCTGAAAGACCTATGCACGGTAAAACAGAAATTGAACGTGAAGAAAAAGGCTTTCTTGACTGAGCAAATTAACGTGTTGATATTAAGTCAGAATCCGAAGAAGCTTAGAGACCCTAGTTCTCCCACCATTTCGATCATGATTGGTGAATCTCGTATTAGAAGAGCTCTACTTGATCTGGGAAGTAGCGTGAACCTGCTCCCGTTTTCGATATATGAACAACTGGGTTAAGGTGAGTTGAAGAAAACTACTATGATGCTTCAGTTAATAGACAAATCCGTAAAAGCTTCACAAGGCATTGTTGAGGATGTATTGATTCAAGTCGACAAATTTTACTACCTAGTGGACTTCATTGTTCTGGACATATAGCAACCTGTTTCCACCATATATCAGGGCCCTATTATTCTTGGCTGACCATTCCTTGCTACTTCTAATGCCTTAATTAACTATCGAAGCAGAGTACTCAAGCTCACATTCAAAAACATGACACTAGAAATGAACGTGTTTAATAATACGCCGACGTGGTGTGATGATTCGGAAGTACACGCATTAGATGTGTTAGATGACTTGGATACGCTGGAGTTGTTTTCAGCATTTGGTCCTAATGGTGCATTTGACAATGAAGCTCTTGAACAACCTGACGTAATTGATGAGAAAGTTCCATTGATTAGCGCGTTACTTGAATCAGAGGGGCAGTCCACAGAGATAGTGTTGACCCTATGGGTCATACCCTGTTTTGATTATGAAAAATACTCAGATATTTAATGTCTGCCGAGTTGGTGTGCAGGTTTATCTTGGTGGTATTATATGATGGCACTTGAAGACCCGAAAGAAATTAAAGATCCTGAAGACCCTAGTTATAATTTAATTGTTGTATTGTATTTCATTTTTATGCAAAGGGTTTGTAATAGTAAGTAGGATCTGGCTAGTAATAATTGCATCCATCACCTGCATGATTTAATAGGTAAGCTCAAAATGAAAATGACCTTAGATAGACCTTAGGGAGTCGACCGACACCAGATTTTTTTGGTGTCTTCAAAAAGACCTTGAAATGACCCTAGGACACTCACTCATGCATACATATGATTGATCATTTGATTAGGGTGATTGAATTCTTGGAAAAGGACCGAATTGCACTAAATGTGCACCTTCGGTCGATCGGCAATTCAAAATCATTTTGCCCTCGGTCGACCGAGCCTCCTAGGAAGTCAACATTGACTTCCTGGTCGATCGAGAGAAAATTGTATACCACCAACCTGGTTAACCGAGTTCCCATGTGTGGGAACCCAACAGTCTGGTCGACTGACCAGTCTAGTTCAAAATGACCCTGGTCGACCGAACCTCGGACATACTAAAAAATCGCCTGGGACACACATGTCCGATTGACTGAACGGGCAGTTCAATTTTTGCCCGGTCGACCGAGCCCTAAGAACTTAGGTCAACCAAACTTGTCTTGGTCAACCGGTGCTCTAGGGTTGGTTCAAATTTTTTTACCACAGTTAGCTCATTTAAACAGAATTAATTTAATTAAATATTACTAACTTTTCTAATTATTCCATTTGTATCCTTAATGGTTATATTTGTGAGGATGTCTATAAATACCCCTTCATTTGGAATAATTAATAAGAGAATTAGCAATCTTGATTAGGAGAAATTCCTTGAAATTCCAAAATCCATAATACTCATTTTTAGCCTCCAACATTTATTCTTACTAGTTCTTACAACTCAAAATATCTTTTGTAAGTGTGATTTAAGTGTTGTTGTTCCATAAGGATTGCTCTCTCAAAATTGTGTTTGTGTGAGACTATTTTATTTGAGAGCACATCCTCAAGTGTTCTTAGGGGGCTTTATCAATAAGTATTTCCTAAGAAGACTTCGTCGGAGTTTCTGAGTATTGCATCGTCATTGCAATATCTTGAGAAGTTTGTATTTGATTTTGATTGCAAAAATTCTTTTCAAATCACTTTCAAATATCTAGTGTGTATCATCTTGATAAATCTTTGAAGAGATATTTGTTTGTGTGATAAAAATCTTTGTTGCAATATTCTTTGATTTATATTATTCATTGAATACAAAGATTAAACTCTTTTTGCAAACCAAACATATACATTACTTGAGCATCATAAGATTTAGAAAATCTGCTGATTGAAAATATATATATATATGTTGTTTGGCTAATATCTTTGTTTGAGCACTTTGATTAAATACATATTGTGATACAAAGATTATAGTTATTGCACTCTCACGTACTGATTACATCGATAGCAAATATTTATTTGAGAGTACATATTAAACCAAATTAAGTTACTTCATTATATCATATTGGTGGTGTATGTGATTGCACGTAATTGGGTACACATCTACTTTACTTGAAAGCATAATCATTGTACCATTTTGTTAATTGTGAACATACTGTTGTATTTCCAGGCACGAGCCTGAAAAGGGAGACTAGCCCTATGAAATAGTTCCGAATTGGCTTAAACCCGTTTAGGAAAGCTAGGTGCACCATCTTGTTAAGGTGTAGGTTGAGGTCAGCCCCACTAATTGACCTGGTTGTAAAGGTTGAAGTCAACCTTGTGGTAATTGACCTGGTTGTAATTAGTGACGCTCCACCCGTTAAGTGAGTCATTAGTGGAATCCTCGAGCTTGCGAGCTAGAGGCGGGGACGTAGGCACAGTTGGCTCTAATAACATATCGTGTGCTTGTTTATATTTCTACACTTTATATTTACCGCACATGTATGTTATGGTGTGAATGATGAACTTGATTTAAATTTCTGCACATTATATTATTGGCGCATTTGGAATTGCATAGAAAGACCCTAGGTTGTATTATATGGGTATTTCATTTAACCTAGGAGATAAATTTTAAAATTCCAATTCACCCCCCCCCTTTCTTGGAAATACACCAATTCCAACAGATAGATGCAATACTGATCTGTGATGTGCGATGGAGACCGTTGGAGTTGACAATGTTAGACGTCATCTATCCAATCATCAACAGGTCATGCGGCCCTCGGGTTGATGATATTGTGAACTACTTTGCCACCAATCAAACACCAATGCAGGATAAGCGATAGTTCTTTTCAGAATTCAAGATCATATTTGAGAAGACGATTTTCCCTAACCGAAAAGCTTGGTTTGAGAAATTGGTTGATGCGCGTTGGGCTTACCGAGCTGCAATCAAGAAAATTTCAGGGATGACTCCATACAGATTGGTTTACGGTAAGGCATGTTATGTACCTATTAAAATTCAGCATTATGCATTATGGATTATAAAACAGATTGACTTTTTACTTGATAATGCCATAGGGTTGAGAAAGTTATAGGTGCGTACACCTACAAAATCTAAGAGGAAAGTCTATGACAAGGACTGCTTAGCGAAGAACCAGATGAAGGTGTTGCATAAACTCAAGGATAAACAACCCTTCCCAAATCAGCAAGACCCTCTCTGCAACTCTAGATACCTTTTGTTTCCTTGGAAGCTAAGATCTCGATGTGGCTCATATATTGTTGAACATGCTCATTCCCATAACACAGTAGAACTGGTAGATCCAACAAATGATAATAGCGTCATGGTCAAGGAACAGCAGCTCAAGCCTCCCACGATCCCATTCGATCCCAATAAAGAGGTCTTGCTTAGGGGAGTCTTCTGACCTTTCTATTTTACTACTTTCTTTTTCATTTTTTTTATTTTTGTTTTATTTTTTTTTATTTGCATCTTTCTTTTCTTTTTCTATCGCATTAGTTGGTAGTGATTTTCTATTAGTTTGTTCACCCGTGCACAGTTTTTCTATTTCCCCTACGCTTTCACATTGAGGACAATGTTCCACTTTAGTTGGGGGGTGAGTATTTGCATGTGACATTGTGCATGTATACTTGCTGGGTTTTATATATTAATTTAAAAAAATAAAATACAAAAAAAAGTTTAAAAAAAAAAAAAGAAAGAAAGAGCCTTGAGGATAAACGATTATGTCATGATTAACACTAACTTATACCCTTCACATACTTGCATATAACCTAAGAATTACACTCTTAAGTAATTTATGTGTAGTGTCTCTTTATATGACTTTGTAACTCCATGAAGAATTGATTGGTAGTACACTCGTATTAATCTGGCTATCTAATTTCTTGTGTTTACAGGGCATCTCATGAGGCTAAATAGACACATTCACGGGATTCGTTGCACTTAGGTTTCCTTATGAGCACTGAAAGAATACTCGTGGCAACTATGACAACTTGTGAGATATTCTTGAACTATTTATCATCATTTTGAGTGTTAATATCAAATCAGAGTTCACGAAACTTAGTTCTCTTTTCTTCTGGACGATTCTTTGTACAGTAGTCTTTGTTTTTTATTTGCTAGCCTAGAGGTGACATCTAGTGGGGAGATAGAAACCTACGTTTTGTAGCCTACTCAAGATGTGAAGGCTGAGCGACCCCTAGAAATAGACTTAGTTCATGGACCACTATTCGAGCTTAATTCCCATTGATGATATGAAGACAACAAAAGAAGTGTAATGATTGTCCTAATTGACCAAGAAAAGATGAAAAATGAAGAATGAGCGGAAGAAAGAATAAGAAATAGAAATGTACATGAAATCAAATGCTAATTCCTGCTCCACAAAAATTCCACAAAAAAGTTAAGGACACGACACATGTACTCCACATATGAAGATTCTTCAACCAGTTAATGCCTCAGATGTATTCACGTCAAGTTTGTGAATAAGTTAATCTAGGGTGGTCTTGGTTGGATATGGCGAGTAGTGAGAAGATGCTAAGGTGAAGGACCTGACACCTCATAGATAGGCTAGATCCTTCTTAAACTAGTCCACTTCATATACTTAGCTTTTATTCCTTTCAATATATGGGATGTTTAATCGCAACACTCCTCCTCACATATGACGAGTGAACCCATTCTTTTTTAGTGTCCTTGAGGGTATACCAGTTAGGCCGAGTCAAAACGACCGTTCTATAGGTGTCCACTGGTATCCTAGATGTAATAAGTCACACACATCACACACACCTCAAGAGTTTACTTGTTTATACTTGAACTTATATGACCACATTAACACTGAATTATACCACTAGTTAACTTCATGTGAGTATACTATTCTTAATTGCTATATAAAAGATGAAATTTGTATGAGTGACGTGCTTCGGAGTTGTGTGCATTGAATATGAACAAGCTTGTGTGAAATTCAGTTATATTCATGTATGTGAAATGGTATGGTTGTGTTGCATGGGCATTAATTACATGTTTTCTGGAGTTAGTAATTGTGGATACCTTCCTGAAATTCATTCATGTTATTTTCTAGATACTAGCAAAACGTTAGTTGGGGGGTGTGATTACACGTTTAAACTGCATAATTAGGCATTTTAATTCGTGCATTAGGACTTATATTTTTAATTAAATGCCTAATTACTCTCAATATTTTAACAAGGTGTCCTATTTATAATATTTGGGTTTTATTGAGCGATTTATGAATTTTTGGCATTTTTTATCGCAAAAAAATTATCAGGAGCTAAAATCGGCATCTGTTCGTAATTCGTGCATAACATTTTCATCCAAACTTCGATCGAGACGATTCAAAATTTTGGAGACATATGAGGAGATTATCTACAACTTTCATGTTTTGAGTTTTGAGAGAAATGGGCTCCAGAAGGGTCAAAATTGGCCTCGTTCTCAGAAGAAAAACAAATGAGAAAAAAAATAAAAAATAAATAAAAAGACTTGATGTGACCCGGCCAGGCAGCCGGGTCGGGTCTCGTGGATGGGCAAAGGGTTTTCTTTCTTTTTTCTATAAATTCTTCTTTTCACTCTTCCCTGGCAAGTCTCCACACCCTCCCTTGCTCACTCTCCCTAACTCGTCCCTTCTTCCTCCTTCTCTAAGCCCCCGCACAACACCCCAACTCCTTGCCTCTCCTTCCCTTTCCTCTCGACTTCTCTCCCTCAATATCCTTCTCTCCCTTCTCTCTACTATCCTTCCCCTCTGCTGCTCCTCCCTTTCCTGCAACACTCAACCATACCCATGCCCCTCTACTTCTCCTTCCCTCACCCTGCTGCCTGCTGCAAGTGCCCCAGCCAAAAGCTGCTGCTAGCCACAACCCCTGCTGCAGCCACACCGAAGCCAACCCGAGAGGCCACTCCTCTCTGTTCCAACTATCACAACACTGCCAGAGTCCCCTGCTGCCTACAACAATCACAACATAGACGGCTGCAACCCTCTAGTTGCCACTCAAGCCTACTTCCAGCCACCCTCCAGCCGAACTTCTAGCTGCTGCGGCTACCAAGAGCCCGAGAGCCCTTCCTCCAGATGTCCTCCAACACCAGGCCACAACCACGGCTCTCTCTCTCTCTCTCTCTCTCTCTCTCTCTCTCCTCTTTTCTCTTTTCTCTTTTTTTTTATTATTAGTTGAATATTATTAATTTTTTTTATTAAAGTTGAATTGAATTTTTAGATGTTGAATATTGTTTAAGGTATTTTATTATTATTAAAGTTATTTAGTTATCTATTTTCTCTCCATTACGTTTAGCGGTAGATTTAATTAGCAAGTTGAGTTGTTTAATTAATTTAGTAAGGTTCGGTTTGGTTCTAAAGAAAAAAAAGAATAAAATACAAAAAGAAAAAAAGTTATTTTTAGAAAATTAAATTAGTTGTCTTGTTAAAATTTAGTATTTTATTGAAGCTCAATTAGTTTAGGGTTAGCCTTATTAAAGTTTTCATTTTTATCATGTTCAGTTATCGTTTGAGTTGTTTAAGCCTTAAATTTTTGTTGAGTTCATGTTTGCGTTTAAGTTTGGGCTTGATTTTTAGTTCTTGATTTTGTTAAAGGTTCGATTTTTATCATGCACGTTTGTGTTTGTGTGAGTTCATTATTGCGTGTTTTAATTACGTGTTAAAGTTACCGTCTTTAGTTTCTATTCCGAAGGTTAACGCGTGTTTTGATGTCTGTCTAATTAGACATAGGATTTTCGTTCTTATTATTTAATTCGGTGCATGCTAGGATTAGGGTTTACATTGTGTGTTCGTTTAATTTGTGAAAATAAATCTCAAACAATCTTGAAAATCCCAAATCTGAACTGAGTTCAATAACTTTTTAATTTCGATTGGAAAAATGTAAAATTTGAGATTAAACCACATTCCCTGAGGAGAGATCTAGCTTTTGGGCTGAATATTACACGACAAGACTCCTATACTTGGAATAGCTTCCGAACTGCTCATTTTTCAAGTGAGTCAAAAGGGTAATTCAAACACATTCAAATTTTTTTTCCATCTAACCAGGAAAGACAGCAGAAGCTTACTTCTATCACAAGAAAGGAATTTGGTCAAAATTTAAGGAAGGATCTTAATAGGCCTAGACTAGTGATCCCTCATATCCACTACAAATTTCCAAAGTTCTTATGTATAAATCAACACAGATTGGAGACAATATGAGAAGAAGAAATCGAGTTAGCAGAATTGTTCTAGGATTAACTATACTTCAACATGGTTAATAAAGAGAAGCATTAACTGGATGCTCCAGAATTTGCATTAGAGTTGCTTGATAGTTGGACTGTTGAGGTCTTGAGCATGTACGTATAATTTTTCGAACAAAATTTGTCTCTGATTTGACCTGTGGCCAAGGATAGATAAACTTATTAACAAACTTATCTTTTTTTAATTTTCCTTTAGTAGTTCATTTCATCCTTATAGTAAGCCCACCTTGAGCCTAGAAAATGTAGTTGATTGTATAAAAAAAAAAAAAAAAACTTTGCTAAATCTTAGTGAATGAGAGGAGAGGAGGATTTAGAACATTTTGGAGGGCTTTTAGGAATGATGGAGGAGGAGAAGAAATAGATCAAGCTATATTCAGATGAATAGAAGTGGAAAACATAGGAATAGAAGGGCCTTCGTAGAAACTACAAATTGGAATTTCGATGAGCCCACAAATCAAACAAAAAGTGGTGGACTTCATGAGTATAAGGATAAAATTGTATGGTCTTCACCAAGACATGCTTGGATTGGATTTTGATATGGTGACTCATTAATTACTGTTGGGGCCAAACTGCAAGTTAGTGAAAAAAAACTCAAAAGAATGCATCCAGAATGTCAAGTGAAAATTAAAGAAGAGGTCAAGAAATAGTTTGGCATAAGTTTCCTAGAGGTATGAAATTATCCAAAATGGGTAGCATACATCGTTTCAGTTCCCAAAAAGGATGGAAAAGATAGGATGTGTGTTGATTATCGAGATATGAACAAGGCTTGCCCAAAGGATGATTTTATATTATCCCATGTTGACATGTTGGTAAAGAACACAGGTGGACACAATTTTTTATCATTCACAGATGGTTTCTCTGAATGCAACCAAATCAAGATGGTATAGGATAAAGTAAAAACCACACTAATCACTCAATAGGGCACATTTTGTTACAAAGTGATGCCCTTTGGGTTAAATAATGCTAGTGTTGTATATTAGAGAACCATGGTCATAATATTCTATGACATTATGCATAAGGAAGTTGAAGTGTATTTGGATGACATGATTGCGACATCAAAAATAGATAAAGAACATCCACAAGTGCCGAAGAATATATTTAAAAGATTAAGGAAATATAAGTTGAGGTTAAATCCAACTAAATGCACTTTCGGAACAACTTATGGCAAGTTGTGGGATTCCTAGTAAGTCAAAAAGGAATTGAGGTTGACCCAGCTTAAATATCAGCAATGGAGAAGTTGAAACCTTCTTCCATAGGAGAACAATTGTGAGGATTCTTAGGGAAATTGAACCATATAGCTTTGATTCATAGCACAATTAATTGCTACTTGTGAACCGATCTCCAAACTCTTAAAGAAAGATAATCCTTGTATTTGGAATGAAGAGTGCCAACAAAATTTTGACATAATCAAATAATATATAAAGAATCCACCAGTGTTGATGCCATCAATATCTCAAAAGCCATTGATCCTCTATCTAATAGTATTAGAGGAATTTTTGGGTTGCATGCTATGTTAGAATGATGAAACAGAGAAGAAAGAAATAGCTTTCTACTACCTTTGTAAGAAATTCAATCAATGTGAGTTAAGGTATCCAACAGTGGAGAAAACATGTTGTTTTTTAGCCTGGGCTATGCAGAGGTTAAGACAATACATGTTATATCACACGACTCACTTGATTTCTTAGATGGATCCATTGAAGTATATCTTTGAAAAACTAACACTGTTAGGAAGAATAGCTTAGTAGAGCATGTTTCTATCAGAATATGACCTTGTCTACAAGTATACTAAGGTAATCAAGGGGAAAGTGGTAGCTAATCACTTGGCTAATCATCCAATAGAATAAGAGGGAACATTAAGTCTAAACTTTTTGGATGAAGATGTCTTAGCAGTGGAAGAATATGAAGATAAATGTACTTTCATGGAGCAACAAATACATATGGATAGAGAGTAGGGGCAGTTTAGTATCACCCTAACGAGAGCAGCTTCCTATTGCAATAAAGTTAACCTTTCCTCATGTCAACAATGTTACCGAATACGAAGTTTGCATGGAGGTATATGAAGATTCCGCTCTTACAATATGTCAAGTTGTGGGAAAATGGAAAACCAAAGATCAAAATTTGATACCTTATCGGCAATATATGGAGAAACTTGTACAACATATCCTTGGAATACTTACCAAGGTCAGAAAACAATTTCGCTAATACTTTGTAAACTTTGGTTTTTTTTATAAAGACTACAGTTGAAGAATTAATTCAACCATTGAGTGTGGATGTACAAAGTGATCCCACTAATTGCATGGTCGTTGAACAGATAGATAAAAGACCATGGTACTACAATATTAAACAATATCTACAAACTCAGTAACATGTGATCCAATATTAAACAATATCTACAAACTCAGTAACATGTGACCCATGCATTTGGAAATTACGGTTAGACAATTTGAAGGCTATCAATGGGATACTACCTCGGTGGAGATACTATGACAAGAGAGGGACATATATGGTATTGTTGAGATGTGTGGATGCAACAAAAGTTGCTTAGATTAAGAAAGAAGCGCATGGAGGGTTATTTTCAACACACCCACATGGGTACATACTAGCAAAAAGAATCCTAAGAGCTAGTTATTATTGGACTACAATGGAAACATATTGCATAGATTTTGTTGGAAGGTGTTATAACTATTAAATATATACAGGTAAGTTGAAGGAACCACCTATTCCATTACACTCGCTGGTAGCTCCTTAGCCATTCTCAATGTGGGGCATGATGTGCAATGCCCCAAAAAATAATGGTTTTTAAATAATAAAGAGGAAGGGAAATGGAAACAGAAATAGAAGGTGGCAATAGGCTTCATCGACGAGCACATAAGGGGACCTTGTCAACAAAGTCACGCCTCGTCGACAAGAAGATACCGAGAGAGGTTTTTGGGTGGTCAGAAATTCGTCGACGAGGGAGGAAGTTTGTCGATGAAATTATTTAAGGACTCGTCGACGAGGTGACATGTCTCGTCGACGAATTTGGCCCTATAAATAGTGAAAACTCGGATTTTTATCAAATTCTCAGCGCAAATTACCCCTTTCTCTCTCTAAAAAAAATGCCTCTCCCTCATTCTCTCTTCGTTTCTGGCCCTATTTCTCGCCAGATTGAAGATATGAGGCCACCGCGATGCTCCTGATGAAGTTCTCTGCAAGTCTACTGGAACTTATCGTGGGAGAAGTTGGTTTGGAATTCGTCCCAAATCCAAGGTAAGGCATTTTATTCAAATTATACCTTCCTCGTAGTTATAAGAAATGTTGTAGGTAAGAAAATACTAATATTTTGTTTTGGGAGATGCCGTTTTTAGGGTGTTGAGTGGAGAACCCTGCGAGTGTAGGGCCAAAATTCAACAGGGGGCTTTTTAGATTTAAAGTAAGGGAAATATGTTATGCTAGGAGTTTTAAGTATGTTAACAAAGATTTCATAGATACATATATACCACTTTATTATACAGTTTTTACAGAACAAGAGTTTTAATGTTTGTGTGGCCTGAGTAGATATTTACCTGATGTAGAATTTATACAGTGTTTCAGTATATCATGTTATATAGTATATATATACAGATATTCACAGATATTTAACAGATAGATTTATACAGATTTTATTCAGTTCAATATATTATAGTATTTACAGAATGCCATGTTTTCCTAAATGTCATAACACAAAGTTTATACAGACAGATTATACAGACAGTTTATAAAGACAGATTATACAGTTATAGCATCAAGAAGCTACAGTTACTCAGAAATTACATTATATATAGTATAGAATTATAGCGTTATGGTTATTTTGGAAACATGATGAAAACAGCAAAGATATATATATATATATATATATATATAAATATAAATGTACTTATATAGTATCAGATCACTGTGAAAATATTACAGACAGACACAGTTTACAGAACACGGTACCATTACTATATATAGATAGAGTGCAACCACATATCTCATATAGTGTGTAGGTACCGTCAACTATGCTCGGAGAGTATGCAGCTCCCCAGTTCACTGGGTTGAGGGGACCAGTTTGACGAGGTAGCAGCCAGTACCGCGCCTAGGAGAGTATGCAGTTTGGCCGGGCTGAGGTAGTGTAGAGTATAGTGACTTTCCTGGAGGGCCGACCAGGTTAAGTCCCGCCTACGGGCCGCACAACCTTATCATGAGGGGTCAAATCATGACATACAGAGTCCCAGGGAAAAAGTACAGTTATTTATATGTATATGTATACAATTTTACAGCTTTTGTCATATATAGTATGATATAGCAATATGAATGATAGAAAGTTCAGATGATACAAATGTTTTAAGCTACTATTCATGTGTTTTACAGATTTGCCAGATTATGCAGTTTTATATATTAATGTTATAGTTTTATGACTCGGTCGCCACACACTAGTAATAGCATATTTCCACTTACTGAGCGTCGTCTCACCCTATTACTTTACCATTTTTCAGGTGAGCCAACTAGGCGAGCTGAGCAGGCTCGCGGATAGGGTGACTACTTTGTTGCCCTGGTTGTAGGGTAAGTTTTGCATAGAGATGTATTTTTGGGGTAGATGATATTGAAGGAAAATGGTTTATGGCTATAGTTTGTATGTACAGATTTCTGGTATTGTATAGTATATGTGGTTGTATGACTTATGTCTCCGCTGCTTAGGTATGGTTATATATATATATAATGGAGAAATTTTTAGGGTGTTACATGATGTAATTGGACCAATTCCACCTAAAGCATCTAATGACCATTGATCCATTATTATGGTCATTGATTACTTCACTAAATGGGTTGAGGTTGTATTTTATGCAAGCATAATAAGAAAGGTGGTAGTCAAATTCACCAAAAAGGAATTAATTTACAGATATGACCTTCTAAAACATATTGTCTCAGACAATGCCAAGAATCTAAACAAAAAGATGATGAAGGAGGTATGCAATTAATTTAAGATCCAGTATCAAAATTCATCCTTTTACTATTTGAAGATGAGTGGACTTGTTGAAGCTACAAACAAGAATGTAAAGAATATTTTGGACAAGATGACAGTTACCATCAAGGATTGACATGAGATGTTACCATTTGAATTACATGCCTATTGTATAGCTATCAAGACTTCAACAGCGCCAACTCCATATTCATGAGTGTATGGAATGGATGTGGTAGTTCCAATAGAGGTGGAGATACCCTATTTTAGAGTACTCATGGAATGCAAATTGACTGATTGTTGGATATGCATGATTTCATTATGGACCTACTATCCAATCAAGAGGTTATATGTGTTTTGACTTGTATAATGTTAGTCAGATATGAATCTTTGCACAATTGGATATGCATGATCTTATTTTGGACCATTATGTTGGATGGTGCTTGCTTACATTCCATATTCTTTATTGTGGCCATATGCTATGTATTTTGGTTCGAAAAATTTATTTTTGTTTTCTTTATAAAATTTTAGCTATGTAGTCCAAGTGGGAGATGTTAGAATTTTTTTTTTCAACTTACATAGGTGTTTTTTATAAAATCCAAATTAAATGAATATTGAACATTTTGAGATCATGGATAGGCCTTATGGTAAGTAATCTGGTATATAGTTATGGGTCTAAAGCACGAATCCATGGGATTTTGTATATGTGAGGCTTGTTTGCACAAGGAGCCTGTGATGGGTAAGGTTTCTTTATGTTAATATATAAACAACAAGGACAGGTTGTGCCCTCACCCCAATTTTTAATGTGGTTCCTGATCAAGTCACATTTATAGGAAGGGAAAAGAGTAGTAAATTCTCCTCAAACACTATAGAACTTTTTCCACACCTTCAATGATGAAATCCATGGTGTAAGGTACATATTCTAAAAACTTATATATTTCATGTACATATGTCTGTGACAGATTTGAATGATCATTTTAATGTTCTGAAAACTGTTGTTGTGTGCAGAAGATAAGTTTTTCACTATAAACATAAAGGTGCATGTAAGTGTTTAAGTATGTAGATATGCATATGCATGCATATATGGTTGTTAGGGTACATGTAAGTGCAAAGGATGATGAGCTTGTGCATATGAATGTCTAATTGCATGAAAATGCATGAAGGTGAGTGTTTGTCTTCATATGCATGTATATTTGTGTATGTGCGCATGCATGTATGTCTATACATGATGAGTACATGTGCATTGTGTGAGTAAGTGTATGTGCTTATGCATGTATATTTAAATTTATGTACATAATTATTATCATTAAGTATCATGTTGTGTGAAAAATCATGTGTTTTCAATTCCCAAGATGTTTGTTGTTATCTTTGTGATGTTAGTTTCACAAAAAAATCCAAAAAAGAAAAAGAAAAGTTCAAAAGAAGTTTTGCAAGACATTATTTTCTTGTGCGATATGTGCAAAAAATTGTCAATGATGAACCAAATGGGATGAGGCATTTTGCCTCATGCTTATTTAACTTTGAAAAAATTTTGTCTAGTTCAATCACTTTAAATTATCTTGATGATTGTACTAGACATATATTTTATGCATAATTTAGATATTTTCTCTTTTTTTACATATCAATTTATATTTCGATATGATCTATATGATTGTTAGTGTTTTCTTCCATTGAAATATTCACTATTAATTAATTTGAAACATAACTCAAAAGTGGAATAATGACGTCTTTTTAAGACTCTCAAGGTGAGAGCAGTCTTCAATGGCAGTATTGTTCACTATTAAAATCCTGGTAATTAAATAATCATGCAAGAGTCAACAATCTTGATTAATTAAGTTCAAAAAGGTAATAGGCTAACTAGATGGATTGGATGTGTAAGGTCCTTCTCCTTGTATAATCGTACTTCTAAACCCTGCTCTGGTTACGCAAACCATAACTATTGATTCCTAGATCTAGGGTTAGCTTAGAGAGAAGAACTAAAAGAAATTCATGAGATCTAACCACATCTAGCGAAATAAAAACTTAGTTGCGACTCTATTGAAAATCGATAACCTCATATTTTCTCTATCACTTGCCCAATTGTCATCGAGTCGGGGTAATTCCACTATGGGACATGTCTATAGTATTGAAATTTGGTGATTATTATAAAACTCAATCAATAGTTTAAGCTTATTGGTGTAATTTAATTGGATATAGTGGCTACCAGAGTTGAAAATTTCCCGTTGAAACTAATGATGGAACAAAATGGAGATCATTTTGAAACTTCAGTACACATTGTGACACAATGAAAACTAAGACCGAGAATTAAATGAGAATCATAGTTTGAAGACTATTGGTGCAATAAAATATGACTACCTTTTAAGTATTGTTACATCCATTGATTAACATTATATTAATTTTTAGGCTAATGGCATTGGCCTATCTAAGATTTGGTGAAAAAATGCAGACCTTCCCAGAAATTTCAAAATCTTATAGACCTCCTTTGGCATTTACAAAGACATGAACCTCCAATAAAGTTTCAAAAATCCCTCCTTGACATTACATTTTTTTGAGATTAATACTCTCGTCGTTACTTTACTATCAACCCCTAAAGCAAGATATAAGTGTCCCAAAAATCTAATGTTAAAAGAAGTCTATGGATTTTTTGAAACCTTAATAAAAGTCAATGTCTATTTACCAAACCTAAAAGAGTTGTGTTTTTTACCCGTAAATTATTAATTGTAATAATTTAAAGAGAAAAGTACTAGCTTCACCTAAGGTTTTAAAAATCCTTATATAAGGTTTCACGAAAAAACAAACCTCCCTTGAAATTCCAAAATTCTCATATATTTTCCTTGACATTTAATTTTTGGTAATACTCATACTCCATTAATCTATCAAGGTAAAGGAGAATGTAATTGTCCCAAAAATTAAATGTAAAGGGAGATTACTCAAAAAATTTGATACCTTAATTTAAGATCTGCATCTTGCTATGAAATTATGAAACCTTAAAAGAAAATTTGCCACTTTTTTTGTAAGCCTGTGAGAGGTTAATAAATCTTACCCTAATTTAACTAAAATAGCTAGTAAATTTTTTATGTCACATGAATTCTACAATGCAAATTAATGTTACGTTTCGTTCACAAAAAATACATATTCCTAAAAATACATTAGCTATAATTAATTGAATAAAAAACACATTATTACTGGAAAACAAATAGCAACTTGAAATATTTTTGAATCCATAAAAATAGTAGACTTTTCAAGTTTTATTATAAGAATATCTACTCCTTTTTTATTACTTATTGAATGAAATAATAAGAAATATATAATAAAATATCTATTACCTCGATTCTCCAATTTTTCACCAGATTTCATTTAATTTCAAAAATATAACTATTTCGACAAACTAAACATTAATTAAATAAAAACATTTCCGTAACTTCTTCGAAATTTTGAAGCAGGGGACACCCCAAATAACCATTCTTTCAATTGTCGCCCATTAATTAGTTGTCTAGACCAGTCCCCCCCCCCCCCCCCCCCCCCCCCCCCCCCCCCCCACCACACCAGCATCAGCATTACAAGCAGCTTTCAACAAATTGAACATGGCCCTATAACGTTTCAGCAAATCAAAGAGACTCCCAAGTGCACACGTAAGCATTTTTTTTTTTATTACATTTCAGCCAAAATCACAAACAGGTTCAGGTGATGATGCCATGGGAAGACAAAATACAGAATGAGGATATGGGTCCATGTAAACCAAAGAAATTATAAGTTCGAGGGATCTGCTGTCTCTGAAGACCAGCGTTGCAGCATGAAATATAGGTTTAACACACCATATATGGCCAAATTAAACAAAGCAAACTTACAAAGGGTAAAATAAATCTCCCCAATCGGTATGGCTCTTCCTGAGGGAAAATCTACTGGCAGCAGGCTTTATGTTTGCATTAAGAATACAGCAACAACAGCCACATGCAGGTGAAAGAGACTCATTTGGTCCACCAGTGAAGGAAATCCTTACGCCTGTTGATCTTCTTCTGCAATTGGAGAAGGCCATAGAGCAAAGCCTCAGCTGTTGGTGGGCAGCCCGGAACATAAATGTCAACTGGGACGATTCTGTCACAACCTCGAACTACAGAGTATGAGTAGTGGTAGTATCCACCTCCATTTGCACAGCTTCCCATTGAAATGACCCACCTAGGCTCAGGCATTTGATCATAAACCCTGCAAGAAGATTTAGCGCATGGAATGCCGTTAAAATTAACTTTTATATACTTCATATGCTATGATACTCTACATACTTATGATTGCCAAAGCTGTAGAACTAGAGAATAGAAGTTGAAACCTTATGGGAGCAAATCCAATCCCAAAATAACACCCAAGTCGTCTTGGAAATCAAACAATGCATACACAGGGGATGGTGCTACATAATTTTGTGGAAGAAAATAATTGTTCCCTGTGCTTTGAAAGCAAGAGTGAGGTAATCTGGATGCTTAAAATGCTCATCCTTCAATTCCTAACTAAAAATATAGCAATCAAAAGATTGGAAAAAATACCAATGTGGAGAACAGGATCAGTATACATATCCTGCCCATACCTGAAGACAGGTAGCGCATTCTGCTAAGAGGCTGTTTTCTTCAGAGCTCCAACTTGATCTCTCTCACACCAAACCAAAGGGGGATACAGGACACAAAAAATCTAAGTCAATAGATAGAAAAAAAATACACAAGAATATTTGGTCTGTATAGCCTTACCTTGCAAACACAACCCTGTCAAGAAGTCTATAGTCACACTTTATTACAACCATACAGATCAACTGCACCAAAACACAATTTGCACCAATCTTACAATTAACTTGGCCATGGAAATAGGCGACATCAGCAAGGCAAAATCCAGAAACTTCACAACCACCCAAAGCTGAGGTCCATATACTAATCAAGTTATTCAAACCCCACTCTTGCTACAACCGAGCTGATGCTGCCTACAGATCCTTATAAGCACCGTAAAACAGGGAAGCGATTGTAACCATCTGCCATTGCATTCCACAATTACAAGCATCCTGTTACTAATGTTGACCACGCATAACTTGCTGATCTAACAACACAAATGCCATATTTGTTTCAGCAATAAAATCTCAATCAAGCAGTGCCACAGCTCCATATACAGAATCCTATGCTATAACTTCGCTTTCCCAAGACAGCCAGTCCAAAAAAAGAGTTTCAAAATTAAGATGCTCAGTGCTCACTGTGTACTTAATCTACTTAAATAGACCCATTTTAGAAATTCTAAACTAAATTCTAGACAATATACAGAATCTACTCAAAGCGACTCATTTGGAAATTAAAAACCATACACAACCACATGAAACACATGTAGTTTTCCGAGAAGTATTGTCACATAGATGACTGAAAATAGTAGGAACGTACAAATATTATTGAAAACCCAAAGATAGCACCAAAACCAAAATTGTTTTAACATTTAATTTTTAATTTTGGTTTTAGCTTGTAATTTTTATATTTTATTTTCTATTTTTTGGTTTCAGTTATGAGTGCAAACCAAACCCAAAAAACTGGTTATTATAATAAAATAATACACAGAATCTACTCAAAGAGACTCATTCGGAAATTCTAAACAATACACAACCACATGAAATACATGCAGTTTGAAAGAAGTATTGTCACTTAGATGACTGAAAATAGTGGGAAAGTACAAATATTATTGAAAACCCAAAGACAGCACCAAAACCAAAATTGTTGTAACATTTGGTTTTCAATTTTGGTTTTAGCTTGTAATTTTTATATTTTATTTTCTGTTTTTTGGTTTCAGTTACGAGTGCAAACACAACCCGAAAACTGGTTATTGATAGAATAGGAAGGTGCAAAAAGGAGAGAGTAAAGCATCTCCTTTCAAAATTCAGGGTAACCCCAGGAAAATAAAGAAATACAAAACAAAAGGAACATTAGGAAAAAAAATCAGCAGGCCCTATCATTTCAACAAGGAAAGCCAATTATGCTGAACATCTGAAAAATGCATCCCCCTGAAGTTCCCATTACCCACACACGAAAGAGAGGTCAAATGTTGAATCTTCTCCCAAACCAGTAAAAGAGAGCAAAAATGCATGTTTTCATTTGTTGGCCTAATAAGGCTTTATCTTGTTTTGATAATGACTAACCAAAGCATCTAATTTTGCTATTAAGTGTATTTATAGGTATTACTATATAAAAGTATAATAAAAGATGCATAATGGAAAGCCATGAAGAACACAAGTAAATGAAAGATGGTTGTTGAAGGAAAGCTTGGATGAAGACCAAGCTTAAGGACACGAAGTCCTAAATAGCATATCATGTGTATTGTAAAATAGGTTTCATGTAAGTACATCTTAGTTGGTTTTTGTTATGAAGCTCTTAGGTTATATATTTAGACCCTAGATACCTTTTAACGTCTTGGAAAATATTTTTACAAAATCTAAATGATATTTCAAAAGATTAAAATTATTTTTGGAATAAAAAATATAAAGGAATTTGAATATTTGAACAAACTAGACTGGCATCAGAGAGTTCGGGCGACCGAACCTCATGTTCAGTCGACCGAATGGCTACTGCCATTATAAAGTTCCAAACACAGTGAGTTTGGGCAACCAAACCTCAGGGTTAATCAATCGAACATGTTCGGGCAACTGAACTTTGATTTCAATCAACTGAATGGCTACTGCCAGTTTTGAAATTCAAATTTAAATTGGTTCTGACAACTGAACCGTCTGTTCAGTTGACTGAAGCGCTGCGATAAGTTTCGCAAACGGCCGAAAATCTTTTCGATTCTCAAATATAATGTTACCAAAGCATGCACAACGGCTATAATTCAAAAGATCATATAAATAGTTAACCCTAAACATGTTTTGAAAAAGAGATTACACATATTATTAAATACCAAGTGTGATTTGCGCCTTTTTTTTTTTTTTTCTTTTGCTGAATAATTTTCTGAGTTTGTTCTTCAAGTTTATAGTTTTTCAAAACCAGAAAACCTAGCCTAATCTCTCTTCGAGCTTCATAGGAATATCATTTTGAGAGTGCATTAGCTTTTAATTGTGTACAATTTACTCTATTCAGAGAGCTTTTTCTTGTACAACTTGAAACAAAGGATGATAATTTTTATACAAACCATGGATTGGAGGGCTTGGAGAGTTATTGCCGAAGGCAAATATGTGCCTAAAAAATTCACTGATAATAAAGAAGTCCCTAAGGAAGAAAGTGAGATGAATGAAACCGACATGAAGTTAATGCAAATTAACTCAGTGCCATGAATGCCATATATTGTGCTTTAGATGCAAATGAATTTAATGGGATAATGGATTGTAAAAGTGCTAAAAAAATTTGGGAGAAGTTAGAAATAACTTATAAAGGAACCGTAGATGTTAGGGATAGCCGTATAGACATGTTCACTAGTGAGTATGAAGCCTTTAGAATGAACCCTGATGAATCTATATCTAGCATATATACTAGGTTCACTCGCATCATAAATTCCCTCAACGCACTAGCAAAGACCTACCCCACATATAAAATGATTAGGAAAATTCTTAGAGGACTTCCATCGATATGGGAACCTAAGGCTACAGTCATAGCTAAAGGTAGGAATTTGAAGGCAATGACTCTAGACGTGCTCATAGGGTCACTTCTCACGTATGAGAAGGCTATTAATGAAAGAGCAAGTGAAAACCCTAAAGCTAAGAAATCCATCGCACTCAAAGCTTCCAAGGAAAGCTCAAGTAATGAAGATGATGAAGAGATGGATGTAAATGACCTAGCCTTTATGACCAAAAGACTCAAAAAATTCTTCAACAAGAAGAAATTTACAAGAAAATTTTGGGACTCCAAGATGGATAAGGGAGAGTCAAGAAGAAGCGAGTCAAAAGTAGAACCGCCTACTTGCTACAACTGCAAGGAGGTTGGACATTATCAACCAGAGTGTCCACTACTCAAAAGGGACTCTAAGAATAAGAAGAATAAGAAGAAGAAGGCTATGAAGGCCACTACTTGGGACAATTCAAGCTCAAGTAGTTCAAAGAGTGAATCAAGCGATGAAGAGGTTGCGAACTTCTGCCTTATGGCACGGAATGACGATGAGGAACAAAGCTCTTCTTTGAACTCATTTAATGATTCATGTAATGAATCTTGTGATGAATCGAATGATGAATCTAATGATAAAAGCATGCCATCTCATGAGGAGCTACAAAGAGAATTATTTAACGTTCATAAGATTCTAGTCAAGATGTCCAAACAAAATATTTCATTAAAGAATGAGAATGAAGCTTCAGTGAAAGATTTAGAATCTGATACTATGGTTGAAAAGGAAAAGGACTTAAAAATTAATAGATTGGAGAATAAGATTGAAAAGGTAACAAAAGAGCTAGAAAACTTAAAATCCCAAGCTGCTCTTGAAAATGAGAAAGAATTGAAGACAACAAGCTTAGAAAGCAAGGTTAAAGACTATGCTATCAATTTTGATAAACTAGTAAGTTCTCAAAAGATGGCCTTGGATAAAGAAGGCATCGGTTTCAATGGCAAAGAGAACAAGAAAAATAAGAATCTCTATATGGGATACTTTGTAAAAGAGTCAAAATTCTATGCTAGCACTTCATTAAATAATGCTTATACTCACACTACCTATTTCCTATGCAAAAAGAAGGGTCATATCAAATTTGATTGCCCGTTTAAAAGAAAAGGTGTGAAAACCACAAAGGTTTGGAGAGTCAAGGAAACATCCACCCCTTGAGACCCAAGGAAGAATGGGTACCAAGAAGAATGACATAATCTTTAAAATAATACTTCCTTAGATCTTAGAATTAGTCACCTATTAGGGATTAAGTCAATTCACCCATGTCTAAATGAAGAAGTTTAGTAATGACAATATAATGCTCTAATAGTGGATAATGCTTAAAATGTCAAATCTTAGGATATGAATCTACTGTACTAAGGATTTTAGGTAACCAAGTCAATATGAGAAAGTTAAAGGACAATTATAAATGATTTATGTATGCTTGAGTTTAAATGTTTATAGTATAGCATACTTTGTCCAAAGCACTGATTTGAGTTTTAGGGGAGTCAACCATAACAATGTAAGTACAGTGTACTATCTAATCCTAAACTCATTTTGAAGCTTTAATGTTTAATCAAAATTGAAAGATATTCAAAAATGAAAAATCAATCATCATTTATAAGTCAGCGTGTCAAATATAGAATAAACAAAAGATTTATTATCTCAAGAAACTAATGGGTTCTCTAAATGAACAATCATGCTTATCTAAGAAACCCACACTTAACCATGAACTTCAAGTGTTAGTACAATACAATTGGAATAAAGTTGGTCTTTTGAACTTATCTGAATACTCTTATGAACTCAATATTAAGTTAGTCGTTCATAATCATCTCTCAATCATTGATCAAAATTAGAGTTTGGATTATTAGAATAGTATTGTTGGCCTCAACAAATCTACATTGGATGAACAAGGACTCAATTAAGCTAAATTGGAAAACCATTCAAACCTTAGCCAATAATATTATTGCTCTTCTTTAGTAAAATGGAGATCTTATATGGAGGTTTGCAAATTGAATGATCTTTTATCAAAAAGGAGAGAATTTGAAGCAAATCAAGCTTATTACATGTTAAGGAAAGTGTTTGAAGAGATTTGATTCATTACCTTAAGATTTCCAAGCTTCATTTAAGAAATTGGCAAATCTCAGGACATTCGGGCAACCGAATGAAGTGTCCAGTCGACCGAATACACTTATCTTAAGTGTTTTTGAGTTTTTCAGACAGTTTGGGCGACCGATGAACATACTAAAGATAGTCAACCAAATGCTCCGGGCGACTGAATGACTAGTCCAATCGACCGAATTTGTACTGCCTCTATTAATTGGGTGTGTCAGGTGATTCGGGCGACCGAACCTCACCCTCGGTCGACCGAACCGCAAGCATTTGAAAACTCACGGTCGCGTATGATTATTGATATTAATATACCAATCATATATATATATATATGATTGGTTAGCAACCATTATGAGTTCTATGTTGAAATGCTAACCGTGTATGCATGCTAACTGCTAAATGTTGATTGTGACGTAAAGTTGAATCTTGGCAGACTTCGGCTAATTAATGTATGCTTATCATGTACTGCTGGTGATCATATCTTTGTGAACTGCATGCTAGTTGTTGGCAAACATATGTTTGCTCTTGCTGGCCATTTGCATGGTTGTACTCTAATGTTGAATTTTTATTGAGATTTTTTTGTTGATGTCCAAAGGGGGAGAATAATAAACAAAATGAAATTTCTAAGTGGTAAAATAATACTTTTGATATCTATGTCAAAAGGGGGAGAAATTTTTTAGCAAAATGCAAAAAATATTACAAAATACCCTTTTAAATTCCAAGTAAAAAGGGGGGGAATTTTTTTTAGAAAAGGGGAGAATTTAATCACAAATGAGCTTAAACAAATGGTTTTACATTACATATTCTTTTGATTATGCTTATTGTGAGGGGCAACCTTATCAACGCTACCTCATTTTCCTCCTTGTTTGTCATCATCAAAAAGGGGAAATTGTGATCTTGTTTTGATAATAACAAACCAAGGCATCTAATTGTGCTATCAAGTGTAATTACCAATATTACTATATAAAAGCACAATAAAAGATGCATAATGGAAAGCCATGAAGAACACAAATAAATGAAAGATGGCTGTTGAAGGAAAGCTTGGATGAAGACCAAGCTTAAGGACATGAAGACCTAAATAGCATATCATGTGTATTGTAAAATAGGTTTCATGTAAGTACATCTCAGTTGGTTTTTGTTATAAAGCTCTTAAGTTATATATTTGGACCCTAGATACCTTTTAACGTCTTGAAAAATATTTTTACAAAGTCCAATGATATTTCAAAAGATTAAAATTATTTTTGGAATAAAAAATATAAAGGAATTTGAATTTTTGAACAAATTGGTCAGGCATCGGAGAGTTCGGGCGACCAATCCTTGTGTTCAATCGCCCGAATGGCTACTGTCATTATAAAGTTCCAGACACAGTGAGTTCGGGCGACCGAACCTCAAGGTTTAGTAGACCGATCGTGTTTGGGCGACCGAACTTAGACTTCAATCGACCGAATGGCTGCTTCCAGTTTTGAAATTCATATTTAAATTAGTTTGGGCAACCGAACTATCTGTTCAGTCGACCGAAGCGCTGCAATAAGTTTTGCAAACGGCCGAAAATCTTTTCGATTCTCAATATAATGTTACCAAAACATGCCCAACGGCTATAATTCAAAAGATGATATAAATAGCTAACCCTAAACATGTTTTAAAAAAAAGATTACGCATATTATTGAATACCAACTACCAAGTGTGATTTGCGCTGTTCCTTTTGCTGAATAATTTTCTGAGTTTGTTCTTTAAGTTTATAGTTTTTCAAAATCAGAAAACCCTAGCCTAATCTCTTCGAGCTTCATAGCAATATCATTCTAAGAGTATATTAGCTTTTAACTGTGTACAATCTACTCTATTCAGAGAGCTTTTTCTTGTACAACTCTGCTGTTACTTACTCTTGTAAATTGACGATTCTGGTGTTGAATCTTTGAACAAGCGAAAGAGTGTTTTTGTTTAAAAGGTAACTCTACCTAAGTAAAGGAGAGAGGCGACTCTACCAAGTGAAGGAGTGGGGTTCTCTGCCCAAGCAAAGGAGAGAGGTAACTCCACCTACATAAAGGAGAGAGGCAACTCCGCCTATTGAGGGAGGGTTTGTAAAAAGGCATCTCCGCCTACTAAAAGAGAGAGAGGTTTCTCCGCCTATTAAAGGAGGTATAGTGAATCCTGATAGCGGGTTGCTTGAGGCAAGGACGTGGACACGATTGCCGAACCTTGTAAAAAATCTGGTTTCACTCTTTTCCCTTATCTCATTATATTTCTAAGCATATTTATTTTGAAATGTATCTGCTGTGAATGCTGTGAATATTTTACTATTATTGTGTTCGTTGATCACGTATTGAACTTATAGCAACAACTCTTGTGTAGTTGATAATATTTATATTGATATTGAGTTGTTGTAAATATTGTTGACATTGAGTTGTTGATCACTTGTTGAAATCAATGAATAAAATATTTCATAGTTAAAGATATCTACATTGATAGATTTAATTGCTGGTAATAATTTTTAGTAGTTAATGTACTTTATAAGTTTGTTTCAAGTTTAAAAAGCTTGAAATGTTTTTAATAAGAACAATATTAGTGTAAAAAATTGTTAAAGCAATTCATGAGCTTGGAAACAATGGAACATAACAATGTGTTAACAATCAGTAAGGGTGAGTAACAAACCATAGCAACTGCCATGGCATCGTAGCAAACCATATTAGACGATACCCATAATAATTAGAACATTTACAAGATATGTAACAGTTTCAGAAGGCACTGATGCAGTGATACCATCAGTAATGACACTGCATAACAAAGTGACTAGCCTAAGGTAATGATCATTCAAAATCTTACTTACAAACTATTTGGAGTTCGCAATGATGATACTGCCCAAGGAAACCAGTGCCTCCCATTCTTACCTCAAAGGAACAAACAATGTAGAAATATCCACAAGCAGTGGATGGTTTATCTAAAAGTGTCTTCACATGCGAATTTTCTTCCTCATGTAGCATTTGATTTGGTGCGATCAAGATGTCCAAAAAGCAATAAAAACAAAAAGAATTTGGTATAAAACATGGAAAAAGTGTAGAAATATAGAAAACTATGAAAAGTACAAAGATGCAAAAAAGGCCATGGGTAAAACTAAACATAGAGCTCATGATAATTTACACAGAAGAACAGGAAAGAGATATATATAAATTAGCTAGAGCTAGAGAAAGAAAGCGCAAAGATTTAGTGAATGTAAAATGTATAAAGAATGAGAATAATAATTTCTTGAGAGAATAAGAAGACATAATAAAAGAGAGATGGCAAAGACACTTTAATAAGTCTTTTGATGAATACCAAATTGAGAGCTTAAACATAGAAGTGACAAATGAGGAAAAGACAAAAATTTGAGGTTTATTCACAAAATTAGAGTTGCTAAAGTTAAGATGGCTTTAAAAAAGATGAAAAGTGGAAAATTTATAGAACCATATAACATCCTAATTGAATTTTGGAAATTTCTAGGGGATAAAGGATATGGTTAACTAATCTATTCAGCACTATTATATAAATCAAGAAAATGTTGGAGGAATGGATGAAAAGTACATTAATACCAATTTACAAAAACAAAGGTGATATTCAAAATGGTAATATATTACGAAATTAAAGTTTCTAAGTCATCTGATAAAATTGAAAGAAAGGGTAATTGAACAAAGAATAAGAATAGAAACAAGGGTCTCCAAGAATCAATTTGGTTTTATGCCTAGGAAATCAACAATAAAAGCTATTTGCCTACTAAAAAGATAAATGAAAAAGTTTTGAGAAAAAAGAGGCACTTGCATATTGTTTTTATTGACTTATAGAAATCATATGATACAGTACCTAGAGAAGTTCTATGGTGGGTTTTCGAAAAAAAAGGAGTATGCAGCAGATATACTGATGTCATTAAGGATATATATATATATATTCTCTCCTCGTGTAGTTCTAATGCTAGTTGTACTTTATTATATATATATACATAGGTGTACATTAAGGTTCTACTTTAAGCCTCAATCTGTTTTCTTTAGTGATTAATGAACTTACTAAGAATATCCAAAATGAGATCCCATGGTATATGTCGTTTGCTAATGATTTTGTTTTGATTGATGAAGTAAGAGTGGAGCAACTTTAGAGTCTATAGGACTTAAGATAAGTAGAAATATGACAGAAAATATGAAATGTAATTTCAGCCATGTAACGAGGAATATTGAAGACAAGATTAAAATTGACAAATCAAGACATCAACGGCACTAATAGATTTCAATATTTTACATCTATTATGCAAGCAAAGGGAGAAATTGAAGAGGACGTAGTACATAGAATTAAAGCAAGTTAGGTAAAATGGAGGAGTGCGTCAGGTGCGCTATGCAATCATCGAATACTAATATACTATTACAATTAGAAGGAATGTTCTATAGGATGGCTATACAACCAATCATGCTTCATGGATTAAAATGTTTGCAAAGTAAGAAACAACACATTCAAAAGTAAAAGGGGTCAAAATATGCATGCTAAGGTGGATGAGTGTATAACATTCAATGATAAACTAAGGAATGAACATATTCACAATAAGTTAGGCACCGGTAGAAAATAACATGAGGGAGGGGCAGCTCAAGTCATTTAAGCATTTGAAATGTAGGCCAACTAGTACACCAATGAGGAGCGAGCTAGTCATTGTAAATGGTACTAGGAGAGGAACGGGTTGACTTAAAATAAGTTAGAATGAGATAGTGAGGAAAGATTTAATAGCTCTTAATTTAGGAAAAAGAAAATTTCCTCTATCAAGTGAATTGGCAAAAGAGGATTCATATAACCAATCCCACATATGCAAATATTGATTTTATCCGAACTAACATGGAATAACACATAATGGATGGTAAAATTTAAGAATAGTTATTCCTAATCTATAATATAATTGCCAAACCTTAAGGTTTGTTATTGTTGTTGTTGTTGTTGTTTCATTTGATTTTGGAAAGATACCGAATGAGAATGAAATAATTATTGAATAGGAGTATAACAATTTACAAAATAAAGTTCATTTAAGGCAGATGTCTATGACAATTGACAGTGTCCTTGCAATCAATGTGAGATAGATTATAAATAACTATTCTTAAATTTCAATATCTATTCCCATGCTATTCCATGTTAGTTGGAATAAAATCAATTTTTGCATAATCAACTTCCATAGAACAGCATCGTCCTTTTTGTAAACTACAATATTCATATGTAATAGTTATTCCATTTCCATCCCTATCTTATTCTATTCTACAAACCAAGTGGCAAGCATAATCTTAATCCCTTTTCCATCATCGCCACTATTCCTGTAAACGCCAAATGGCACCCATGTCCAGCCATCTTCTATACTTTACAGAAAACAAGGTACAGAGTAAGCCCCAGCTGGGATTTCTGTTTGTCAAAAAAACACCTTATCCCGTGTAGCTGGCAAACCCACAACCATGGCCCTTACTTCGAAATGCTCCCAATGCACCCATCTTCTACCCCCAATACTTTGGGTAATAGCTGCACTCACATACCCCACTTTGGTTTCTGGAACGCATACAACATATAGTCGCCAAGCCTACTCAACCACAAGTTTTAGCTCCCACCACATCAATTTTCCTTCTCCCCTCCACTTAAAAAATAAATAAATCAAAAGGGAGGAAACATTACAAATGATTTCCAGAATTCAAACAAGTATTAATGGTTCTGGCACGATTGTACGTGCGAAACCCTAAATACGAAAGAGCTCCCAACATCCTACCGCTTAAGGCAATATCGACATTTCTTTGTCGAAACGAAACATAATTTTGAATGCAAAAGTAATCGAATACAAATCAATCAAAGAGTTCTTCGTTTTCTTTTCATTACCGGGGGAGAAAAAGAATTAAAAACACACAAGAAAAACAATGAATTCAGTTCTCATTCCCTTTTCTTCCTTTCTCTGAGCAAACATAGAAAGGACTATTGAAAACCTAAAAATCGCCAAATTTAACGTTCACAAATTCAGAGAGAGAGAGAGAGAGAGAGTACTTGCGCAAAGCAGGTGCCATCTTGTTTGTGAGAGTACCAGCGACGATCATGCAGTCAGATTGCCTTGGACTGGGCCGGAAAATGATGCCGAAGCGGTCGAGATCGTATCGGGCAGCGCCGGTGTGCATCATTTCGACTGCGCAGCAGGCCAGCCCGAAGGTCATGGGCCAGATGGAGCCGCGGCGAGCCCAGTTCATCAGCGCATCCACCTTCGAGATCACGTACTCTGCCGCCTTCGGCAGCCCCGTTGCCGTCGCCGGTGGAGGCGATTGCCCGTACGGCATCGGCGCCGACGAGGGGCTCAGCGACGGAAGGTTCGTGTGTATAGCGGCTGCCCTCTGGGCCGAGACTAGGGCTAGCCGAGAGGAGTTCTTGGCGAGGAGAGCCATTGAGAAGTCGTCGCAGGGACGAGAGAGAAACCAGACAGACAGTGTCTACTAACGGTGTTCACGCTAAGATTTTTTGTTGTACACGGACAATCCGGTTTTCAAACCATGTGACTCGCCGGCCCCGTCGATCAGCCGCTGCGTGCGTGGGCAGTTGGAAATTTTAAGGGCATGTTCGCTTTGATGTTTCTATTGTTTCTCACATATTTTAAAACGAAATTATTTATATTGTTAGTTTTTTATTTTAATTATTTATTTAATAATTTAAAATAAAATTTTATAATTTTAAATTATTTTACCCGGTCCCAAACCCGACTAAAGAAGGAAGGTTGTGTTAGGTAGCTGACAATCAACGCAAAATTTGTCAGATCATTATGATATGAATCATTACCGAATATTTGTTGGGGCGTCCCCTACGAGTGACGCATTGCACTTGAACCAACCCGAGTGGAGTGAAAAGTAGGCGAGGCTGGGTTAGGTCATCGTCCCGAAACAACGTGTCATGTCGGCGCCTAGGTACAGTGTCAAATATGTGAGGGTTCTTGCATCATTCTGGACGTGGGCAGGTAAAGACATTAGTTCAAAAAACCATGATTAGATTAGCAACTTGGAATATAGGGATACTTGCAAGTAAAAGCATGGAAATTGTGAATACAATGATCAGAAGAAGAATTAATATAATTTGTCTTCAAGAAACAAAGTGGATGGGGGAGAAAGTTAGAGAAATTGATAAATCAAAATTTAAACTTTGGTACGCGGGAAAAGAAAAACATAAGAATGGGCGGGCATTATTATAGACAAAAACTTAAAAATAACATTGTGGATGTAACTAGAGTGGGGGATAGAATTATAAAAATTAAGATGGTATTAGAACAAGAGATAATAAATATCATTAGTACTTATGCTCCTCAATTTGGCTTAATAGAAAATCTTAAGAGACAATTTTGGGAAGATATGGATAGTATTATACAAGACATACCAGGGACTGAGAAAATATTTATAGAAGAAAATCTAAATGGGCACATTGGAAGAGATAATAAAATTATGAGAGAATACATGAAGGATATGGATATGGAGACAAAAATGAGTCCAGGGAGATGATTTTAGACTTTAATAAGTCAAATGATTTTAGTATAATAAATAATTTCTTTAAGAAGAGAGAATAACACTTAATAATCTTTAAAAGTGGACAAAATAGAAGTCAAATAGATTTTTTTTAACTAGGAGGGTAGATCGTTTATCATGCAAGCATTGTAAAGTTATTCCAGGTGAAAGTCTAATCACACAACATAGAGTCTTAGTGTTAGATATATGTATTAAAAAATGGAATAAAAATGATAAAATAAGTCAGTGTAAGAGAACTAGATGGTGAAACCTAAAATGAGAAAATATAATAAAATTTAAAGATAAAATTATCTAAGATCGGGATTCGACCATAGAGGATAGGATAAATACAAATACTCTCTGGAATAGATTAGCTAACTCTATTAAAAAGATAACAAAAGAGATTTTAAGTGATTCAAGGGGAAGATTCTCGAATAGCAAAGAGAGTTGGTGGTGGGATAAAGATATATAAAAAATCAAAAAGACAAAAAGAATTTGGTATAAAATGTGATAAAAATGTAGAAACAGAGATAACCTTGAAAACATAAGGAGACAAGAAAAGATGTAAAAAAGGCTGTTAGTGAAACTAAATATAGATCATGTAACGACCCAAAAATTCATGCCATTTTTTTTTTTTTTTTTTGTGCTATAAAAATCGTATTACTCTGATACCCCTGATAACATCTACAATAACATCTCAGTCCCAAAGTGGGAATTAAGGAATACCTATTTTTAAGATAACACACCAATGTAAGGGAAAACATAAAATCATTTAACCATAATTACAATACCAGAATTCAGAATTTTTCCCAAAACATATATATACATAACTCAAGTATTCACCACTAGTTCAACTAGTATTTACACAAAAACACATCTCCCAGCATACATTTACCCTACAGATAGGGCAGTATAAGATCCCCTCTATCTTCGAGCCTAATTTGCTCGTCTATTCAGATCACCTGAAATATGTTAAATTACTAGGATGAAATAACTTTCAGTAAGACGAAATGTGATATTACCAGTGTGTGGCAATTGAGTTTACATGAACAATATACTTCTAATCTACTGAAGCTGAAATAGCATGCAAAATATAATACAGTATAACTCACACCTATGTGGTTTAAAATACAATTGTTTCTGAACTTTCTATTTAATCATACTTTTAGTATCTATAGGTATATCTGTTGTTTACTATAAATTTGTGTGTATATATATAACTGTGAAAACTTCCCTGGATTGCTATATGTCATGATTTAACCCCTCATAATAGGGTTGTGCCGCCCGTTGGCGAGACTTAATACTAGTTGGCCTACCAGGATAAGTCAACTGAAACCTCTATCGTCAGATCATCCGCCTCAACCCGGATTACCAGGGAGTTTGCAAGCTCTCCCAAGGCACGATCGACTACACATATAATCCACACACTATCTAAGATATGTGGTTGCACTTTATACTGTAATAGTTACGGTACCATGCTCTGTAATATGATATGTTCCATCAGGGTCTGATACTATATAATACTGTTATATATCTTACTGATTTACCATGATTCTACATAACTGTAATAACCATGATTCTGTAAAGTTGTATTAACCATAATGTTGTAATTAACTGATCTGTATAAACTGTAATAACTGTATGTTATGGTTCTATAATATTTTGTAAATCATGGTTCTGTAATATGTATATGATGATACTGTAATCTATAAATTGTTGACCTGATAGGTCACATCCAATTTTGATAATGACAAATACTCTTAGCACTGATGTTTGTACTGAGGCTTGAATGCAGGTTCACCTTATGCGTGTATTCAAACTGAAAGACATATCATGATGGCGTATAGTGATCAAGTAGAAGAATGAAGATATTTGTGTAGTATGTGTAATTATTTATTCATTTTTTCTTCATTATGGGATGTAAAGTTAATTATGGATTGTACACCAATGACTTGTAATAATTTGCATCATGCATGATAGGTAGGTATGCTCAAAATGACCCTAGTTGGACTTTAGGTATACACATAGTGCACTAAGTCCCCAACATCACTTAATATATTAAGGGAGTTAACTAAAGCTAAAATGGACTTAAATGAAGATTTTGAGAGAGGTCGGGCGACCGAACCATGGACGAGTCAACAAGTTGACCTATGTTTGGCAGACCGAACCAAAATGTACACATCTTCCATGGTCGACCAAACCTGTGTTAGGTCACTTTTCACCAACCCGGGCGCTCAAACCTCACGTTCATTTTACCCTCGGGTAACAAAACTTTAGACCGGGCGACCGAATCACGAACTTTTGAGAAATCGCCTCAGTTCAGCAAACCAAACTACTTTTCAGGTGACCGAACCTCAAAAAAAACTTTTTCAACATTGTCTCTATTCGAGCACCCGAACCTTGGACCAAGCACTCAAAAGCTCTCGAGTTGTTTATTTTTACCGAGGTAATTAGGGGTTAAAATAAGTTAAAACTTTAAACTTGTTTTAAATCTTTTCTAATAATACCCATTAAGTCACCAACGGTCATAATTTGCTCACTGCCTATATATGCTAGCTCATTTGCAATGATTAGCAAGGATTAGCAAAAATCATTAAGGTCAAATTCTCTCAAAATTCCAAATTTCTATTTTAACTTGTACTACTCCCATACACTCCAAAACTCAAATTTTTTTGATTATCCAAGTGTTGTGAGTGTTCTTAAAGTGCTTGCGCTTAACTCTCATTTGCTCATACTCTCAATTGTTGTGATTAATTGATTGATTTTATTGAGAGTAAAACATTAAGTTCTCTCATTGATTTTATTTGATAAATCTTGTGTGGGAGGACTTAGAGGCTTGTGGTTCTTGCATTGTCATTGCAAGTTACCTTAACCCATATTTTTGTTTTCAAAAAATTGTTTTCAAGCTTGCATTTAAACATCCCTTGTGCTTAGTATTGAAAACATATTGTTGAGTTTGTTTGAATCATCTTGCTAGCATTTTTTGAAACACTAAACTGATATTGTGATATTCAATACTATGTTTCAAATCTTGCTTAGATATACACTCTAGATCTTGATTGTTTATCCATACTTGATTGAGTGTTTAGCACACATTAAAGCATCGAGTATATTTACATATCATTCGTGTTTGTGTTATTGCTTGAGCTATATTGGTATACATATTTGCTTTTGAAGAAGCATATTTCTGTGTACACAAAATTTTATACACATTTGTTGTATTTCAGGCGTGGGTCTAAAGAGGGAGACTAGTCCTGTGGAATAGTCCTAAATTGGCTTAGACCCGATTAGGAAAGTTAGGTGCACCATCCTGGTAAGGTGTAAGTTGAGATTAGCCCCACTAATTGACTTGGTTGTAAATGGTGCCGCTCCACTCGTTAAGTGAGTCGTAGTGGAATCCTTGTGCTAGTGAGCCAAGGTGGGGACGTAGGCACTTTGGCCAAACCCCGATATCATATTTGGTGTTAGTTTATTTTTCTTACTTTATTTTCTGCACCTGTATGTTTATGGGTTGAATATCTGCTTGGATTTGAAACTGCTTAAACTACCTCCTAGGTTGCGTAATATAGATTGTTGGATTAGATAAACCTAGGCATAATTTTTTAATCTCCAATTCACCCCCCCCCCTCTTGGGATTGCACCAAAGTTAGCATAAATCATGGTACTATGAAAACTGTATTTCTAAATAAAAATGTATATCTCAATAAAACTATATATCTGAGTAAACTATAATATCTGAGTCAAACTATAGATCTGAGTAAACTGTAATATTTGTATAAAATTGTATATTTGAGTAAACTGTGTAGAATTCTATACTATACTAATATTACTCATGCCACACTACTAATTAAATACTACTTATTAACTATAAGCTGCAAAATTGTATAATTTCTTGCTTTGGAAACCCATAAACAAATACTATATTTTTCTGGTAAATTATTTGATTTATTGGTATAGCATATTTCCCTTACCTAACTAACTCGGAGACCTGACCTTAACCTTATCCTCACGCTCGCAGTGTACCAAACTCAAAATCTTGAAATTATACATACATACACACATACATATATATATATATATATATATATATTTCAATCAACTGAATATCCAAAATAATTATCATAATCACATCTTTCCCGAACACACATATTCATAATTTCTTAAACTATAAACTATTTATCATTTTCACTTGGGTTCCTAAGAAAACTTCTACTAGGATCCTTAGCCTGCCTACTGTATACGCACCAAACCTGTATTTCACAAAATCCTAATTCCTCAGTTCAACCCCAAAATTACATTTACATATAAACCTATACCTTCAATAAATTAATAAACCAACCATAAACACCTAAAAAACACCCTTACCTTAGTTTGGGATGGTGCCCCAGAACTCCAAACTAAAATTTTGCTCCGGTAACTTTGTAGAGAATCAACCCCTGATCGTCGTGGTAGTTCTAGATCGTTGATTCGGGCTTAAAATAGAGTAAAATTTTAAAGACAAGGGGAAGATGGTTCGTGGGTTTTTAAGAGAGAGGAAGAAGTAAATTTTGTAAACAAAATAGGCTTGTAGGATATTATACTTTCAGCACTACCAGAGAAGATCATCGCTAGTTTTCTATGCTTCTTAGAAAATTGTCGCCAGTTTTCAATTTAATCGGCCCAGAAATTACTATTTACCCGTTACTAACCCGCTGTAATTTATCAAAACCGTCGCCGATTTTCTTCCCCCTTTAGAAAACCACCGCCGATTTTTCTCCTACCTCAGCCAAAAATCCATTTTCCTTATTTCTTTTTATTATTATATATTTCGAATCTTTACATTCTCCCCTCCTTATAAAATTTCATCCTCGAAATTCGCTATCTGTGCAACACACCATCCTCTAAAGAAAATTTGCTACTTATTTTATTAATTATCCTCATTTATGGCGAGGGAATACCGTGGTTACAATTACGGTTCTTAGAGATTACAAGTATATACATAAAAGAAAATTCTTCCAAAGCCAAAAGTACTACCTATTCTATAATCTAAGATACAACTTATACATACATTATCCTGATCTGCATGTAATAAAACCAAACTATATTTACTTTACCTGAATTATTACTGTTCCTTTCTCTGTCTAATGCTGGTCCCCACTGAACAAATGTGGGTGTTTCTATTGTATCTCCTCCTCTAACTCCCACAAAGCCTCCTCCACTATATGATTCCTCCATAGGACTTTTAGTAGTAGAATTTTCTTGGTGCGTAACTCCTGTTCTTTTCTATCTAGAATCTGTACTAGTGCTTTCTCATATGCTTAAGTATCTCTAAGCTCTATCTCCTCGTAGTTGATCACGTGGGAGGGATCTAGGACATATTTTCTTAGCATGTAAACATGGAATAAGTCATGAATCCTAGATAGAGCTGGTGGTAAAGTTAGCTTGTAGGCGACTGAACCCACTCTCTCAAGTATCTTGAATGGACTAATAAATCTAGGGCTCAGCTTACCCTTTTTCCCAAACCTTATAACTTCTCTTAGCGATGTTACTCTAAAAAATACTCAATCTCCCACATCATATTCCAACTTTCGGCGGCGAGTATCTGCGTAGCTTTTTTGTCGACTCTGAGCTGCACTGATTTTGTCTTTAATGAGTCGGACTTTATCATACGCTTGCTGCACCAATTCTAGTCCTAGAACTTGCCTTTCACCCATTTCATCCTAGTATAAAGGAGAATGACACCTCCTACCATATAATGCCCTGTAAGGTGTCATCCTAATGCTGGCCTGGTAGCTATTATTATATGCAAATTCAACTAACGGCATATATTGGGTCCAACTACCCCCCAAAATCCAGCACACATGCTCGTAGCATATCCTCAAGTATTTGGATCATCCTCTCTATTTGCCCATCAGTATGAGGATGAAATGTTGTACTAAATAATAACTGAGACCCTAAAGCCTCCTGCAAGCTCTTATAGAATCGCGATGTAAATCATGGATCTCGGTCTGAAACTATGGATACTAGCACACCATGGGGTCGAACTATCTCCTGAATGTATAATTCTGCCAGTTTATTCATAGAATAGTTGAATTTAAAAAGAGAAAGTGAGCGGTCTTTGTCAATTAATCAATGACCACCCAAATAGCATTCTATCCATGCAACGTCGATAGTAACCCTCTCACGAAATCCATGGATATATGATCCCACTTCAGCCTAGGGATGTAGAGTGGCTGCAACTGTCCCACCGGTCTCTGGTGCTCAGCCTTTATCTGCTGGCACGTCAAACACTACTTCACAAATTCAGCTATCTCCCTTTTTATGCCGCTTCACCAAAAGGGTTCCCGAAGGTCCCGATACATTTTAGTGCTGCCAGAATGCACTGTGTAAAGGGATCTGTGAACCTCTTTTAGGATGGTCCTCCTAATCTCAGCATCTACAGGCAGCATAGTCTAGTATGGAACCTTATAGCTCCACCATATGAAATACTGAACTCCTCCCCCTGTCCATCCTGTACTTGATCTATCAACTCTACTAATTTTGCATCATTCTTCTTAGCAGCCTTAATCCTCTCCTGCAAGTTAGGCTATAACACTAGGTTGGCAATAAATGTCTGGTGATCATCCTCTACTAACTCCACACCGAGCCTCTCTAGATTCATCTAAATCGAATGCTAAATCTCCACTATTGACAATACTGCTCCTATTGATTTTTGGCTCAGAGCATCAGCCACCACGTTTGTTTTCCCTAGGTGGTAGCTGATAGTGCAATCATAATCTTTAATAAGCTCCAATCATCTTCTCTGCCTCATATTCAATTTTTTCTAGGTGAAGAAATATTCAAACTTTTATGGTCAGTGAAGATCTCACATCTCCCACCATAAAGATAATGCCTCCAAATCTTTAGAGCATACACCACTGCAGCTATTCTCAATTATATACTAGGTAGTTCTTTTCATACTCTTTAAGTTGCCGAGAGGCGTAAGCAATAACCTGTCCATGCTGCATCAACACACATTCGAGTCCCTTCAGGGATGTGTCACTATATATAACAAATCCATCCTCTCCTGATGGAATAGATTACACCAGTGTAGTGTGTAATAACCTCAAAAATGGTTAGACAAGATTAGTAGAGTGATTTTAAAAAATAAATAAATAAATAAATAAATAAAATAAATAATTAATTAATTAATAAGAATTATGAATTAAGTAATATAATATATATATATATATATATATAAAAGTTAAAGGTTATAGGTTATTATTATTATTATGTTATTTACATATATAAAGAAATCTAACCTGAAGCTTCTGAATTGAATGGGGAATTGTAGAAATAGAAACGCCCTGCCTACGTTCAACTCATTCGTCTCTGCCTGCGTCTCTCTTTCTTTAATTTTTTTCGATCTAACGAGTGCCGATCGAAAATTATAAAATATTGTTGGACTCTATTTTTCGCCACCGTTATTTCTACCGGAGTGGATTTGTCATAGGATCAGCATAGGCATATCTCCTAGGATAAGCTAAATTCTCACTTTTACCTCAATTTCTCGTAAATCTTAAGCCCAATTAATGATCAGATACCACCATGAGAATCTAGGGATAATTCTCTACAAGTCTAGCAAGGCGGATTTCTCGTGGTGTTGTCGTACGCATAACCCCAAAATTAGGATATGGGGGTTATTAAGGGTCTAATTATTATTTAATTAATGTTGATTTAGAAACACTAGAATATTGGGCATTCTAAGGTTGAATTTGGGTTATTGAATTCAGAGCTCGGGTAAGCGCCCCGGATGTAATTTCGAGACCCTACAAGCATAGTTCAAGAAGCCATGTAAGGGTGTTAAATATTAGTTTAAATGTTAATTTGGAGTATATGGAGCCTAGGGATGGTTATATGGGTATTATTTTGGGATATGAGTTGATTAATCCGAGGAAAACGCAAATTGCAGGATTTGAGTTTTGGGCATCAGGGGCGTAGGATCTAGATTTTAATGAGACTCTCAGTAAGTCAGGTAAGGGGAATAAATAATAGCAGTATTTTTAGAGCTATTGTTTGAATTGATATGTGAAAATGAGCATATGGTATTTTGTCTAAAAATTATTATGATATAAATATCAGATAGATTGTGTGGTATTTGAGTAATATTCAATTGCAATATTTTGGAATGAGAAATATGATTATAGAAATATTTTCTATAATAACTGGGGAAATATGAGAATATGATTTGTATTATTGAAAAGTTCGGAAATTCACAAAAATGGGTTATATAAATATATATATATATATATTATTATTATGAGAATGAAATGTGTATTGGAAGGATGGGAAGAAACAAAAAATGATGAAAATATTGTTGATATGATGTGATGAATTGTGAATGCTAAAAATGAAATTATTGCAATATGAATCCCGAAATGTGCATATTGAGATGGGAATTTATGAAATTATGAATACTGGAAATGTGAAAATTGCATTGAGAATTCTGCAAGGTAAATACTAAAATGTGAAAATGGGAAATATGAATATTGCAATGTAAATGCCGCAATATGAATAGTTGAAACATGAATACTGCAATATGAAAATTGAAATGTGATGATTGAATTGAGCATACTAACTATGAATACTGGGGAAATGTGAACTTTGCAAAGTGCGAGAGCTGCAATGGGATCATTGAAATGATTTTGATGAAATGCCAATACAACATAATGATTGCGGGTATGTGGCAATGATTAACCTTGATTGATGAATATGGAAACCCTAATGATGGATTGTGATATTGAACACGGTACCGTTGCTAGTGGTGTAGTGCAACCACACGGACTCTTGGAGTGTGTGGCGTGGCAGTCGACTAAATTGTATAGTATAGTTGTTGTGCTCCTTGAGTCCAGATCAGAGCTATCGGCCGGCCATTCGTACTATAGATGCAAGATATGTGATATAATATTTTGATCTAATCGGGTCGGCTAACTATGGTTAGATACAGCCTTCGAGCCGCACAACCTTGACCTTGGGGGAAAGCATGACGTGGAAAGAAAGATCCATAGGGTAGCCATGAGTTATAGATGCATTGTTGGTACTACATACCATGGATACTCATGAGTTGGATAGTGAAATGGAAATGGAAAGTGAAAGAATAATAAAATGGGCTAAAATGAGAAATGAAAGAAATAATGGAAAATGAGAAATAGGGAATGATAAAATTGAGAAATGGATCCGTGTGAGTTAATAATATAAATAATTTAGGCCAAGTGAAACTCTCCACCTGAGGGCTTACTAAGTAAGGTGAGTGCTCTGATAGGTATCTGATGTGGTCATACCTGACTGCATAACGTGTTAGGGCAGAGGGAAGCTACTTGTATGGGCGGGTAATCTTCCCTATTCTCAAGAACTTCATAGGTAAATATATGTTGAAAATGAATGAACTTGAAAATGCTTTTAAAGCTTATAAAAGCTTGTGTTGTATATCTATATGATTATGAGAATATATATATCGGTGTATTTTCTCAGATGAAATGATGATTTGAAAAGTAAAGTGTGTAACGACCTGCTTGAGCAATCATTTTTTTTACTTTCTATAACAATATAATAATGGTATCCACCATAATAATCCTAGCAAACCATAATCAACCTGGACCTATGAGTACCAGAAAAATACCCAAAATACAATACGGAAGTCTAAGTAGCAGGAAACGTAAAATCATATACATACCAAACTATCAATCAACACAATACCAGAGTCTTACTACGATCGTCATATAATTATACACATCCCAAAATATCCCAAAAAAGGCCTTAGGGTCACCTCCCAAAATCCATCCGACCCTAGCACAAAGACTTACCCTTCAAGTAAGGTAGGACTATCGAACCCTAAGCGCTGCAGAGCTTTATCCGCTCTTCTATCTGGGGCTCCTAAAATGTTTATATAATTTGTGGTGAGACATCTCTTAGTAAGGGAAATAAACTAATATCAGTGTGTGGCAACATGAGTATTTTCGTGTTATACATATAACAGTTCATAAACATACTTGATAAATTTGTACGTATCATATTTGGAAAACATATATAATCATAACATGGTATAACATACTGAATTTCCATACGTATAAATCATCTCATATAACTGTACATAGAAAACATGCTGGATGGTTAGCTGGATGGTGTCATGTCTTACCCCCACATAACTGGGTTATGTAGCCCAAAGGTGGGACCTGACAATGGCTAGTCGATCACTGCCGAATCAAAAGTAAAAAACTATAAGTACGATGAGTCAGCCTCTACTGGTTTGTACACCAGGGGCACCAACACTACAATAAACCATATTGACTGCCATTCTCTCACTACCCCATACGGCAAGCGATAGCACTAACATATCATAATCGTGATCATATAGCTATAGTACCGTGCTCGTGAAAGCATAAACCAAGCCAACCAGGCTCTAATAACATATAACATATTTCCAAATAGTGATACATGGCTATTCATAATAATTGCTGTCAAGTTAATATCATCATATAATTTTGCATAACATATCGTAAAATCTACGACCCTTATGCCGGAATTTTGTATTTTATAGATCATGACTCGTACGCCGGTAGTGCATATCATAAAACCTTCGTCCCGTATGCTGGTATTTCATATTAAACTCTTGGCCCATACGCCGACATATCATATAAAACTTCGGCTCGTACGCCGATATATCATATAAAAATTCTGTATCATTATAACATTTTCATGGTAAATTTACTCATGCCACAAAAATTTAGATATTAAACATATTTCTGATCAACATCGGTATTTCCAACATAATTCTACAACATACATATTTATCAGAAATTAAATGTTGAATAATAATAAATACATTTTCGTAAGAATCCTGACTTAGTTTATCCCCTTAGATTTCTGAAAAGCCCTTAAAATAACTAGTTTGGCACCCGCGGGGTTCCCTATTCAACATCCTGAAAACAACATCTCCTAGAATAGAACTTCAGTATTTTTTCAACTACTACATTTTCTATAACTATAGGAAAGCCCAATATCGAATAAAAAGCCTTACCCCTTGGGATAAAATCCAAGTTATCCCCACCAATGATCCACTCTAGCAGACTTAAGGATAACTTTTCCAGGTGTGTCATGGTGGCCTCGGATCGTCGAACCGGCAAGAATCCGACCTAGAAACTTAGAGAGAAGGGGGAAGGGACGAACAAGAGAGAGAGAGAGAGAGAGAGAGAGAGAGAGAGAGAGAGAGAGAGTATGTGTGTGTTCTTCGCATAATTCTGAAGAAAAATTTGAGTTTAGGCTATTTATACACTAGCCTTCATCGACGAGACACGTCACTTTGTCGACGAGGCCACAAAGGAAGTTCTTCAATGAGGACCTGCTGTGACCCCTTTTATAATTCTCTTTTTCTCTCTCTTTATTATTTAAATACCATAATTCTTTAGGTCATTACATTCTCCCCTCCTTATAAAAATTTTGACCTTGAAATTTACTATCCATATGATTCACCATCCTCTAAAAAAACATAGTCTACTTATTTTATTACTTACCCTCACTTATGGTGGAGGAATATCGTGGTTACATACAGGGTCTTAGGAGATTACATATACAAAATAAAATTCTCCCAAAACCAAAATACTACTTACTAACTAAACTAATACATACATTGACTAACCTGCAAAAGTAACATTACATAATTACTTATAGTTTACCTGATTATAGCTGAACCTCATGGAACAATTGTAGGTATTTTTGTCTTATTTGTTCCTCAAGTTCCAAAGATGCTTCTTCTATTGCATGATTTCTCCACAGGACTTTCACTAAAGGAATCTTCTTATTATGTAATTCCTGCTCTTTCCTGTCCAGAATTTGTATTGGTACCTCCTCATAAACTAGTGAATCACTGATCTCTAATTCATCATATCTGACCACTTGAGAAGAGTCTGGGACATATTTCCTCAACATGAAAACGTGGAATACGTCGTGTATCCTGGACAACACAGGTGGTAAAGCTAACCTGTAGGCAACCGGCCCTACTTTCTCTAGAATCTCAAACGGGCCAATGAACCTAGGGCTAAGTTTACCTTTCCTTCCAAATCTCATAATCCCTTTTAATGGAGCTATTTTCAAAAACACATGGTTGCGGATATCAAACTCCAATTTCTTACAGCGATTATCGGAATAACTCTTCTATCGGCTCTAAGCTGCACTAATTCTATCCTTGATAAATCGAACCTTATCATATGTTTGTTGAACTAACTCTAGCCCCACAACACGCCGCTCACCCATCTCATCCTAATATAAAGGAGAACAACATATCCTACCATAGAGCGCCTCAAATGATGCCATGCCAATGTTGGCCTGATAACTATTATTGTACGCAAACTTCACTAGCGGCATAAACTGGGTCCAACTACCCCCAAAATCCAGCACGCATGCTCGAAGCATATCTTCTAATATTAGAATCGTCCTCTCAGTCTGCCCATCTGACTGAGGATGGAATGCCGTGTTAAATGATAACTGAGACCCTAGAGCTTCTTGCAAGCTCTCCAAAAACGTGACATAAAATGCAGGTCCCGATCTCTATCAATCAGTTAATGGTGTAGGTGATCTTGATGGGAAGAAAATGGACGGTCTTGGTCAAATGATCTACTATCACCTAGATTGCGTTCTGACCATGCAATGCCGATGGAAGCCCTGAAACAAAATCCATAGATATGTGATCCCTTTTCCACTCTAGGATAAAAAGTGGCTGCAACTACCCCACCGGCCTCTAGTGCTCAGCTTTTACTTGCTGGCACGTCAAACACTGTGATACGTACTTGGTAATCTCCTTCTTCATACTACTCCACCAATAAGACTTTCGCAAATCCTTATACATTTCGTGCTATTGGGATGAATTGTGTATAAAGATCTATGAGCCTTTTCAAAGATGGTCTTCCTGATATTAGTATCAGTAGGAACACATAATCTAGAATGGAACCGCAAAGTCCCATCATCTATGATACTAAACTCCTCTCCCTGACCACTCTGTACTTTGACCATTACCTCTGTTAATTTTGGATCCTCTTTCTGAGCAGCTTTAATCCTTTCCTATAGAGTAGGCTACACCACTAAACTAGAAATACATACCTGAGGATCACTCTCAACCAACTCTATGTTGAGTCTCTCTAGATCCATCATAATCGGATACTGAATCTCCATAGCTGCGGTCCCTCAGACTTCCTGCTCAATGCATTAGCTACCACGTTTGCTTTTTCTGGGTGGTAATTGATAATACAATCAAAATCTTTAATAAGCTCCAACCACCTTCTCTACCTCATATTCAGTTCCTTCTGAGTGAAAAAGTACTTTAGACTCTTATGGTTGGAGAAGATTTCGCATCACTCATCATACAGGTAATGCCTCTAGATCTTCAATGCATGTACTATTGCAGCCAATTCAAGACAATGGGTAGGGTAGTTCTTTTCATATTCTTTTAACTATCTGGAAGCATATGTTACCACCCTACCATGCTGCATTAATACACAACCAAGTCCCTTTAAGGATGCATCAATGTAAATAACATAACCCTCACCCCCTGACGGGATGATCAACACTCGTGCCATGACAAACTTTTGCTTCAATTCTTGGAAACTTTGCTCATAACTGTCGTCCCATTCAAATATGATATTCTTTCTAGTCAGTCATGTCAGAGGCTCTAATAACACTAAGAATCCCTCAGCAAAATGATGGTAATAATTAGCCAACCCCAAGAAACTCCTAATCTCCTCGATGTTCCTCGGTCTAGCCCAATTCATTACCACATCGATCTTACTAGGATCCACAGAAATTCCATCCCCTAAAATGACATGTCCCAAAAACACAACCTTCTCGAGTTAGAAACATTTGCTGAACTTGGCATACAACTTCTCTTCCCTGAGCATCTATAAAACTTGCCTCAAATGCGTCTCATGCTCCTCTAACTCCTCGAATAGACCAGTACATCATCAATAAAAACAACAACAAACTGGTGTAGATATTGGTGGAAGATCCTATTCATCAAATCCATAAATACTGCAAAAGCATTCGTCAGACCAAAAGGCATAATAAGAAACTCATAATGCCCGTACCTGGTCCGGAAAGTCATCTTCGATACATCTTCTGCCCTACTTTCACTTGATGGTAGCCTGATCTGAGGTCAATCTTAGAATACACCTGTGTACCATGGAGCTGGTCAAATAAATCATCTATTTGGGGTAAAGGTTACTTGTTCTTGATTGTCACCTTATTAATTTCCCTATAATCTATACACATCCTCATACACCCGTCTTTCTTCTTCACGAATAACATTGGAGCTCCCCATGGAGATATACTGGGCCATATAAAACCCTTGTCAAGAAAATCTTGCAACTGATTCTTTAATTCTACTAATTATACTGGCGCCATTCGGTAAGGTGCTTTAGAGATCGGCGCTATACCTGGAAGCGGATCAATATGAAAATCTACCTCCCGATCAGGTGGCAAGCCTGGTAACTCATTTGGAAAGACATCAGTAAACTCCCTTACTACTGGCATACTAGTGAGCTTCAATTCATTTCCTGTCATTTCCTTCACAAAGGCTACGAATCCTTGACAATCACTCAGGAGCAGACTCCTCGCCTGAATAGTTGAAACTAACTGAGGTGAAGATTGCACTTACGATCCTATAAACCTAAATTTTGGTCTTCCTGGGGGTCTGAATATCACTTCTCTCGAATGACAATCTATACTGACAAACTTAGCAACTAGCCAATCCATACCGAATATGACATCAAACCCGTGCATGTCAAGCACTATCAAATCAACAAATAAAATTCTCCCTTGAATATCAACTGGACAGCCTCAGAGCACCCTACTACATCTCACCGCTGACCCAATCGATGTAGTTACTAACAGTTCAATGTCTAATAACTGTGTTTCTTCCCCACATAGTCTAGTGCACTCCATAGACACAAAAGAATGTGTGGCTCTTGAATAAAATAATACAATAACTTTAAAGGAAAATATGCTAACCATACTTTTCACCACATCGTCGGCTATCTCAGCATCACTCGGCGTTAATGAAAACTCTAGTTGGGGCCATATTCCTTTACTGGCCTCCACGTGGCGCCTGATAGCCTCCTCGATACGATCTAGGAGTAGGAGCAATATCTAGTGGTGTAGGGCAATCTCGCACCAAATGTCCCTGTCTACCATAGTGATAGTAGATAGCTGTCCTTACTCGACACTCTCCCCGGTGTCTCCTCCCATAAGTCTGACAGACAGGAGGGTTCTACACTACCTGAACCTCACGGCCTCTAATCTCTTGCCTCTGTCCTTTACCATAGTTTCCTCTCCTTTATTAACCCTGCGTACGCCCCTGCTAAAAGCCTAAAGACACAGATCTCTTCTTCTGTCCCTGCTCCTCTGCGTCCATACGCTCACTAATCTCAGCCACGGCTGCTCTGTCGACTAGCTCAGCAAAGTCCCGTATCTTTAGCACTACCACCTGCTTGTATATGCTTCGCCTCAAACCTCTTTCAAATTGTCTCTCCTTTTTCACCTCATCAAGAACAATATATGGAGTGAAGCGAGAAAGCTCTATAAACCACGCCGCATACTGTTGGACCGACAACTGTCCCTGCCTCAGATTCAGAAACTCTTCCACTTTAGCTTTCCTGATAGTGGCTGGGAAGTATCTATCAAAGAATAACTCTTTAAATCAGTCCCATGTCATAACTATCGGCATCTTCCTCTGCTACTCCAGAAGTCTCATAGTAGTCCACCACCTCTTAGCCTCCCTTGTTAGTTTATAAGTGACAAAGAGAACCCTTTGCTCCTCCATACACTGTAATACGACCAAGACTTTCTCGACCTCATGCATCCAATTCTCGACAGCTGCAAGATCAACTCTTTTTGAAAATTCCAGAGGATTCATCTTAGTAAACATCTCCATTATGCACCCATGGCCTATAGGCGAGCCTCCCTACTCTCTGGAGCTCCTAGTGATCTCAGCCATAACCTGCTGAGCCACGTTGCGTAGTACCGCATCAGAATCAGTCCTGCCTGTACTCGAGGGCCCTGTATGGTTACTACCGCTTGCGTGGGCACTACCTCCTCTTGGGTCCATCCTGAAAACAATAAACATGATTTAAAGACCCTTTCCTTATAATTTACTTGCCTAACGTAATCCTCTAACTTAACATCCCCATCTTATTTATAAATCCAGTCCTACATTTTAGGAACACAACCCGACAATAGTTTACTATGGTTTTCTTGAAATCGTCACCCCAACAAAAACACAGAATCCACCATGGAAGTCTTGCCTCTAGACTGTAGAACAAACCCTCAAATCCTTTTCCTATACTCTAGTATCGTTCCTGCTGCACTCTAAAGTCTACAGAACCTAGCAACCTAAGCTCTAATACCAAACTATAATGACCTACTTAAGCAACCATTTTTTTTTCCTCTCTATAACAATATAATAATAGTATCCACCATTATAATCCTGGCAAACCATAATCAACCTGGACCCATGAGTACCTGGGAAATACTTGAAATACAATATGGAAGCCTAAGCAGTGGGAAACATAAAATCATACACATACCAAACTATAAATCAACACAATACCAGAGTCTTACTACAACCATCATATAATTATCCATATCCCAAAATATCCCAAAAAGGGCCTTAGGGTCACCTCCCAAAATCCATTTGACCCTAGCACAAAGACTTACCCTTTAGGTAAGGTAGAACTATCGAACCCTAGCGCTGCAGAGCTTTATCTGCTCTTCTATCTGGGGCTCCTGAAATGTTTATGTAATTTGGGGTGAGACACCTCTCAGTAAAGGAAATAAACTAATATCAGTGTGTGACAACATAAGTATTTTCATGTTATACATATAGCAGTTCTTAAACATACCTGATAAATCTGTCTATATCATATTTGGAAAACATATATAATCATAACATGGTATAACATATTGAATTTCCATACATATAAATCATCTCATATAATTGTACATAGAAAACATCTTGGATGGTTAGCTGGCTGGTATCATGTCTTACCCCCATATGATTGGGTTGTGCGATCCGAAGGCAGGACCCAACAATGGCTGGCCGACCATTGCCGAATCAAAAGTTAAAGTTTGTAAGTACGATGGGTCTACCTCTACTAGTCCATACACCAAGGGCACCAACACTACAATAAACCACATCGACTGCCATTCTCCCACTGCCCCGTATGGTAAGCGGTAGCACTAACATATCATGATCGTGATCATATAGCTACGGTACCGCGCTTGTGAAAGGCTAAACCAAGTTAACCAGGTTCTGATAACATATAACATATTTCCAAATAGTGACACATGGCTATTCATAATAATAACTATCAAGTTAATATCATCATATAATTTTGTATAACATATCGTAAAATCTACAGCCCTTATGCTGACATTTCGTATTTTATAGATCGCGACCCCTATGCTGGTACTGCATATCATAAAACCTTCAGCCCGTACATCGGTATTTCATATTAAACTTTTGGCCCGTATGCCAACATATCATATAAAACTTCGGGCCGTAGCCGATATATCGTATAAAACTTTGGCCCATACGTCGATATATCATATAAAACTTCAGCTCGTACGCCGATATATCATATAAAAATTCTTTATCATTATAACATTTTCATGGTAAATTTACTCATGCCACAAAAATTTAGATATTAAACATAATTCTGATCAACATCGATATTTCCAACATAATTCTATAACATACATATTTATCAAAAATTAAATGCTGAATAAAAATAAATACATTTTCCTAAGAATCCTGACTTAGTTTATCCCCTTACCTGATTTCTGAAAAGCCCCTAAAATAACCAGTCCGACACCCGCAGGGTTCCCAGTTCAACACCTTGAAAACAACATCTCTAAGAACAGAGCTTTAGTATTTTTTTTGACTACTACATTTTCTACAACTGCAAGAAAGCTAAATACCGAATAAAAAGGTCTTACCCTAAACTTGGGATGAAATCCAAGTTATCCCCACCAACGATCCACTCCAGTAGACTTGAAGAGAATTTTCCCAGGAGTGTCGTGGTGGCCTCGGATCATTGAACCAAGAAGAATCCAGCCCAGAAACTTAGAGAGAACGCGGAAGGGATGAATAGAAGAGAGAGAGTGAGAGAGAGGGAGAGAGAGAGAGAGTTCTTCGCGTAATTTTGGTGAAAATTTTGAGTTTAGGCTATTTATACACTGGCCTTCATCGACAAGACACGTCACTTCGTCGATGAGGCCACGAAGGAAGTTCGTCGACAAACACTCTTCCTCGTCGATGAAATTCAGAGCTGAAAAAATAGCCTCTCGATATCTTCTCTTCGATGAGACACGTGTCCCCGTCGACGATCTCAATAAGTCCTTTTGTCGACGAACGTGAAGCGTTCATTCACATTTGTCGATGAGGACCTACTGTGACCCCTTTTACAATTCCCTTTTTCTCCCTCTTTATTATTTAAATACCATAATTCTTTGGGTCACTACAAAGTGTGTTATAACTGAACTCATATGGCCACACACTGTAAATAATTTATTCCTTCTTATTGATATGTGTCTTACCCAAATTATCGAAACTTTTCAGGGAATAGAGATAGGCAAGGTGATAGAGCTCCAAGACTGTAGGGAGCTGAGACCCTGATACATAGGGTTGTGTTGTTTTTGGGTATGTGATGGTAATGCATATATATGTATGTTACTACTCTGGGTATTGTATTCCGATTGTTATGTATATATTGTCTTCCACTGTTCGGTTGTATAAATGAAATGACCATTTACCTGGTACCCAATGCAGGTCGGGTCATATAAGTGGTAACAGGGTTGTTGACGTGGTCGATTTGTGAATATTATTGATGATGTGTAAATATTTATTATTTTTTATAAAAGAAATTGTACAAAAATTGAGGCATCAAATAGTGACCAACCCTTGCTTCAACTCCCGAAAGCTCTACTCACACTCGTCGGTCCATTCAAATCTCACATTGTTCCTCGTGAGTCGTGTTAGTGGACTTGATAATCTGGAAAAACCATCCACAAAACGTTGGTAGTACCTTGCCAGACCTAGGAAGCTTCTAATCTCTTGTATGTTCCCCAGTCTCACCCAATTCACCACTACTTCTATTTTTATTAGATCTACTGATATGCCATCCTCAGAGATCACATGCCCGAGGAAAGTGACCTACCTAAACTAGAAAACAATGGAATACAATACAAGATTATAGGAATGGATTTTGAGGAAGATAGGAGATGGGTATGTTGAAATGTGAGTTAGTGATTGTTAGAGGATGAGGTGAGAATTTAGGATTCTATCTTGTGGCCTAGAGACAGGAGTACTAGGGTTTTTCCTATGTTTTTTTTGGGGTGACAATTTTAAGAAAACCATGGATACTACCGTTGGGTCTTGTTTCTGAGTGGTAGGACTAAATCTTAAATGAGGATTAAGGATGTGGTGATAAATGGTCATAGAAGAGTAATTTATGAATTATAGTAGTGTATTGGTTGTGTGATAGTAATTGTATGCTAAGACAAGTTGTTCCCTTTGCATAATAGATCTGGGGAACAATAACACAAGTGTGGGAGGTGATGGAGTAAGACCTTTAGTATGGATGGTGGAGACCCTGACGCAGTATTGTGTAGCATCACCCAACAAGTGATGGTCGAGATGGCTAGGAGCTAAGGGGAGCGGAGCTGCACCATCGAGCAGTTCATGCGTATGCGACCCCTATCTTTTACTAAAGGAGCGGACCCACTAGTAGCTGAGAACTGGGTGCAGGATATAGAGTACATACTGGCAATCTCTCGTGTACAGATGAGCAGAGGTGTTATTTGCCACATTTAAATTGACTGGGGAAGCAAAGTGCTGGTGGAGGTCGGTGAGACTACTAGAGGTGTAGAGGCTTGACCTTGTAGCGATGACGTGGAGTCGCTTCAGGGAGATTTTCTTCGAGCGGTACTTTTTCACTACGGTCAGGAGTGCAAAGTCATCAAAGTTTCTATATTTGACATAGGGGCCTTTGACGGTGCAATAGTATGCGGCAAGATTCATTGAGTTGTCTCGATTCGCCCTGTGTCTGCTTCTAGATGAGGAGAGGAAGGTGAGGAAGTTTGAGGAGGGCCTGAGGCAAAACTTGTATGAGCAAGTGGTGGGCTTCTAGGCTTATACTTTATCAGAGATAGTAGATAGGGCTGCAGTAATTGAGAGTGGCCTATAGAAAGGCGCAGCAGCACAGAGCTAGAGGAAGAGGCTCGTGCCTCCTAATTTTCAGGTAGGGTCCAGTCGAGGGTTATGGAGGAGATACGATAGCAGAGGGGGACAATGACAAGGAGGAGGAAATCGAGTAGTACAGGGAAGATAGATGCCCCATCCTTGTGCCAGATGTTTTAGGAGGCACCTAGGAGAGTGCTAAGTAAGGGAGGTTGTCTGTTATCCGTGCCATTAGCCTAGACATATCACGAGAAACTGTCAGGCACTACCAATGGTAGCAGCTGCTCCTCAAACATATAGAGGGGGCTATCAGGCACCTCAAGGAGGACAACAGAGCAATACTACCCTGGCGTGAGTTTATGTACGGATGTCGGGAGATGCTAAGGTGGCAGGAGATGTGGTGACAGGTACTGTTTCAATATAGTCATTTAAAGCTACTGCTTTGTTTGATTCAGGGGTGACTTATTCTTTTATCGCCCGGGACTATGTTAAGTTGTGTGGGTTTGAACCTCAGTAGTTATATATTAGTCTGTATTTTGCTACGCCAAGTGGGGCTATAGGGATATGCATAAAGGTACTCAGTGACTATCCAGTGGGTATTCAAGGAAGGTCTTTGTCAACTAATCTAGTGATTTTAGATATGCATGGATTTGAGGTAATCTTAGGGATGGACTGGCTAGCTGCCCACTATGCCAGTATTGACTGTCATCAGAGAGAGGTAGTGTTCATACCTCCAGAGGGACCAAAGTATAGATTCGTAGGATCATGTGTGCGACCCCACCTCAGTTACTATCCGCTATTCAGGCGCGTGGATTTTTATTAGAAGGCTGTTAGGGATATTTAGTCTATGTAAAGGCGACATCAGAAGGTGAATTAAGGATAGAGGATATCTCAATAGTGAGGGATTTTCCTGATGTGTTCCTTGAGGATTTGCCACGACTACCTCTTGATCGTGAGGTAGAGTTTGTTATTGATCTAGTTCTGGGGATAGCGCCGATTTTAAAGGTGTCATACAGAATGGCACCGAAAAAGCTGAAAAAATTGAAAGAACAGTTGTAGAAGCTATTAGATAAGGGGTTTATTCGGCCTAGTGTGTTGCCCTGAGGAGCGCCGATTTTATTTGTGAAGAAGAAGGATGGGTCAATGAGGTTGTGCATCGACTACAGGGAAATAAACAAAGTGACTATTAAGAATAAATACCCGCTCCCTCATATTAATGATTTTTTTGATCAGCTACAGGGGACATAGATATTCTCAAAGATAGACTTACACTCTGGGTACCATTAGGTGAAAGTCAGGGAATAAGATGTTCTGAAGGCAGCATTTAGAACACGATATGGTCACTATGAATTTCTAGTTATGCCGTTTGGTTTAATGAATGCTCCTGCAGTGTTTATGGATTTGATGAATAGGGTTTTTCCCTAATATTTGGATCAGTTTATGGTAGTATTTATTGATGATATACTGGTGTATTTAAAGAGCCCATAGGAGCATGAGGAACATCTAAGGATAGTGCTTCAGGTGTTGCGAGAGAAAAAGTTGTATGCGAAGCTTAAGAAGTGTGAGTTCCTGGCTGGAGTAGGTTACCTTCCTTGGACACGTTATATCCAGGGGTGGTATATCTATTGATCTGAGTAAGATTGAGGCGGTAGTAGACTGGGTTGGACAGAAAAATGTGCACGAGATTAGAACTTTTCTAGGATTGGCTGGGTACTACCGCAGGTTTGTTGAGGGCTTCTCTAAACTGTCAGGCCCATTGACCAAATTGATCAGGAAGGGAGTGAAGTTTGAGTGGTTTGATGAGTGTGAACAGAGCTTCCAGGAGTTGAAGCAGTGACTCATCACTGTGCCTATATTGATGATTCCTTAAGAAGAAGAGGGATTCATAATTTACAGTGATGCGTCCCATAAGAGGCGTGAATGTGTATTAATGTAGCGGGGGAGAGTGATAGTTTTTGCCTTATGATAGATGAAAGAATATGAGAAGAACTACCCTACCCGTGATTTAGAGTTAGCAACGGATGTGTACGCATTGAAGATTTGGAGACACTATCTTTATGGGGGTAGGTGTGAGATTTTCACTGATCACAAGAGTTTAAAATACTTTTTCACGCAGAAAAAGGTAAAAATGAGGCAGAAGAGATGGCTAGAGCTGATAAAAGATTATGACTGCACTATGTGGTCATTGATGCTTTGAGCCAAAAATCAGTGGATTCATTTATATATGTAGTGGAGATTCAGCATCCAATCCAAATGGATCTAAAGAGGCTCGGTGTAAAGTTGGTAGAGGGCAATCACTAGACATTTATTGCTAACCTGGTCTTGCAGCCGACTCTACAGGAGAGAATTAAAGCAGCTCAGAGGAATGATGCAGAACTAGTAGAGCTTATGAGAAGGTACAGGATGGTCAGGAGATAGAGTTCTTCATCTTAGATGATGGAGTCTCGAGGTTTCGTACCAGGTTATATGTTCCTGCCGACCTTGAGATCAAAAAGGTTATTTTGGAGGAAGCACATTAGTCCCTATATATTGTACATCCAGGTAGCACTAAAATGTATAGGGATCTTCGAGAGTCCTTCTGGTAGAGCAATATGAAGAGGGAGATAACCCAATATGTGGATCAGTGTTTGACGTACTAGCAGGTGAAAGTTGAGCATTAGAGACCGGCGAGATCATTGTAACCACTCTACATTCCTCAGTGGAAGTGGGAGCATATAGCGATGAATTTTGTCATAGGATCATCTCCAGCGTTGCGTGGATAGGATGCTATTTGGGTAGTGGTGGATCGACTAACGAAGACTGCCGACTTTTTTCTGATCAGAGTTAACTACTCCATGGACAGATTGGTTGAGTTATATATCCAGGAGATAGTTAGACTCCATGGCATCCCAGTGTCCATGATTTCAGACAAAGACCTACGGTTCACATCTCATTTTTGAAGGAGTTTGCAAGGGCCATGGGTTCTCAATTGTCGTTCAGCACAACTTTTCATTCTCATATAGATGGGTAGACAAAAAGTACGATATAGATTCTTGAGGATATGCTGTAAGAATGTGTGCTAGACTTTGGAGGTCATTGAGTGCAGTATTTGCCACTGGTCGAGTTTGCATATAACAACAGCTACCAGGCTAGCATTGGGATGACACCATATGAGGTGCTATATGGAAGGAGGTGCCGATCCCCATTGTACTGGGATGAGATCGGGGAGAGATAGATATTGGGGCTAGAGCTGATACATCAGACTCAAGATAAAGTCAGACTCATTAGAGACAGGATCAAGACAGCACAGAGTTAGCAGAATAGTTATGCAGATACTCGTCGTGAGAATTGGAGTTTGATGTAGGAGGTCACGTATTCCTGAAGGTGGCACCGATGAAGGGAGTTATGAGGTTTGGGAGGAAGGGTAAGCTGAGCTCTAGGTATATTGGACCATTCGAGATTTTTGAAAGAGTGGGTTCAGTTGCCTATCGGTTGACATTACCATCGGTCCTGTCTAGGATCCATGACTTATTCCACGTTTCTATGCAGAGGAAATATGTCTCAGACCCCTCTTATATGATCAGTTATGAAGCACTGGAGCCGGGTGATACCTTAACTTATGAAGAGGTGCCAATGCAGATTTTAGATTGGAAGGAACAGGAGCTACGCACGAAGAAGATTCCACTTGTAAAAATTTTATGGCGCAATCATGCCATTGAGGAGGTTTTTTGGGAATTAGAGGATCAGATGTGCCAGAGATATCCATATTTATTCTGTGGAGTTCAGAGCTGAGTTAGTTAAAGAAAAGGTAAGGAATGATGTATGTATTTTGATTTGTATAGTATAGCATATGATAGATAGAGTTTTAAGTTTTGAGATATGAATGGCTTTAGGAGAATTTTGAATAGTTGTAATCTCCCAGAACCCTCTTTATAACCACGGTGTTCCTCCGCCATAAGTGAGTGTAATTAATAAAATTGAAAGTGTTTTCTCTAAGGATGGGAAGCAGATGAATAACAAATTTCGATGATGAAATTTTTATAAGGAGGGGAGAATGTAATAACCTCAAAAATGGTTAGACAAGATTAGTGAAGTGATTTTAATAAATAATAAATAAATAAATAAAATAATTAATTAATTAAATAATAAGAATTATGAATTAAGTAATATAATATATATATATATATATATATATATATATATAAAGAAATCTAACCTGAAGCTTTTGGAGAGAAGCTTCAGGAATTGAAATGGGAATTGCAGAAACAGAGACGCCCTGCCTACGTTCAACTCATTCGACTCCGCCTGCGTCCAACTCGTTCGACTTCGCCTGCGTCTCTCTCTCTTTGATTTTTCCAGTCTAACAAGCGTTGATCAAAAATCAGAAAATACCGCTGGACTCTATTTTTCGCCATCGTCATTTCTGCCGGAGTGGATTTGTTGTAGGAGCAGTGTAGACATATCTCTTGGGGTAAGCTAAATTATCACTTTTACCTCAATTTCTTGTAAATCTTAAGCCCAATTGACGATTAGACACCACCACGAGAATCTAGGGATAATTCTCTACAAGTTTAGCGGAGCGGATTTCTCATGGTGTCGTCGTATGCATAACCCCAAAATTAGGGTATGGGGGTTATTAAAGGGCTAATTATTATTTAATTAATGTTGATTTAGAAAATCTAGAATATTGGGTATTCTGAGGTTGAATTTGGGTTATTGAATTCAAGGCTCGGGTAAGCGCCACAAGTGTAATTTCAGGACCCTGTAGGCATAGTTCAGGAAACCAGGTAAGGGTATTAAATATTAGTTTAAATGTTAATTTGGAGTATATGGAGCCTAGGGAAGGTTATATGGGTATTATTTTGGGAAATGAGTTAATTAATTTGGGGAAAATGCGAATTGTAGGATTTGAGTTTTGGGTGTCAGGGGTGTAGGATCTGGATTTTAACGAGACTCTTAGTAAGTTAGGTAAGGGGAATAAATAATAGCAGTATTTTTAGAGCTAGTGTTTGAATTGATATGTGAAAATGAGCATATGGTATTTTGTCTGGAAATTATTATGATATAAATATCAGATAAATTGTGTGGCATTTGAGTAATTTTGAATTGGGATATTTTGGAATAGGAAATATGATTATAGAAATATTTTCTATAATAAATGGGGAAATATGAGAATATGATTTGTATTATTGAAAAGTGTGGAAATTCATGAAAATGGGTTATATATATTATTATGAGAATGAAATGTGTATTGGAAGGATGAGAAGAAACAGAAAATGATGAAAATATTGTTGATATGATGTGATGAATTGTGAATACTAAAAATGAAATTATTGCAATATGAATCCTGAAATGTGTATATTGAGATGGGAAATTATGAAATTATGAATATTGTAAATGTGAAAATTGCATTGAGAATTCTGCAAGGTAAATATTGAATTGTGAAAATGGGAAATATGAATATTGCAACGTAAATGCCGCAATATGAATAGTTGAAACGTGAATACTACAATATGGAAATTGAAAAGTGATGATTGAATTAAGTATACTGATTGTGAATACTGGGGAAATATAAACATTACAAAGTGTGAGAGCTGCAATGGGATCATTGAAATGTGATTGATGAAATGCCAATACCGTATAATGATTGTAGGTATGTGGCAATGATTAACCCTGATGGACGGATATGGAAACCCTAATGATGGGTTGTGATATTGAGCATAGTACCGTTGCTTGTGGTGTAGTGTAACCATGCGGACTCTTGGAGCATGTGATGTGGCAATCGACTGAGTTGTATAATAGGGTTGTTGTGCCCCTGAGTCCCGATCAGGGCTATAGGCTGGCCAATCATACTATAGACACGAGATATGTGATATGATATTTTGATCTAAGCAAGTCGGCCAACCGCGGTTAGATACAACCTTCGGGCCGCACAACCTTGACCGTGGGGGAAGCATGGCATGGAAAGAAAGAACCTCAGGATAGCCATGAGTTGTAGACACATTGTTGGTACTAGATACCAAGGGTACTCATGAGCTATATAGTGAAATGGAAATGAAAAATGAAGGGAAATGAAAGAAATAATGGAAAATGAGAAATAGGGAATGATAAAATTGAGAAATGGATCCGTGTGAGTTAATAATATAAATAATTGAGGTAAAGTGAAACTCTCTACCTAAGGGCTTACTGAGTAAGGTGAGTACTCTAATAGGTATTTGATGTGGTCATACCTGATTGCATAATGTGTTAGGGCAGAGGGAAGCTACCTGTATGGGCGGGTAATCTTCCTTATTCTCAAGAACTTCGTAGGTAAATATATGTTGAAAATGAATGAACTTGAGAAATGGTTTTAAAGCTTATAAAAGCTCGTGTTGTATATCTATATGATTATGAGAATATGTATATTAGTGTATTTTCTCAAATGAAATGATGATTTGAAAAGTAAAGTGTGTTATAACTTAACTCATATGGCCACACACTGTAAATAATTTATTCCTTCTTACTGAAATGTGTCTCACCCAAATTATCTAAACTTTTTAGGGAACAGAGATAGGCTAGGTGATAGAGCCCTGAGACTATAGGGAGCTGAGATCCTGATACACAAGGTGAGTTCTTGGACTAGAGAGGTGTAATTCCCTTAGGGTTGTGTTGTTTTTGGGTATGTGATGGTAATGTATATATATGTATGTTGATACTCTGGGTATTATATTCCAATTGTTATGCATATAGTGTCTTCCGTTGTGGGGTTGTATAAATGAAATGACCATTTACCCGGTACCCAATGAGGGTCGGGTCATATGCGTAGTAACAGGGTTGTTGACATGGCCAATTTGTGAATATTGTTGATGATGTGTGAATATTTATTATTTTTTATAAAAAAAATTGAACAAAAATCGGGGCGTCACATAGTGACCAACCGCTACTTCAACTCCTGGAAGCTCTGCTCACACTTGTCAGTCCATTTAAATCTCACATTGTTCCTTATGAGTTATGTCAGTGGACTTGATAATCTAGAAAAACCATCCACAAAATACCGATAGTACCTTGCCAAACCTAGGAAGCTTTTGATCTCTTGTATGTTCTTCGGTCTCACCTAATTCACCACTGCTTCTATTTTTCTTGGATCTACTGATATGCCATCCTCGGAGATCACAAGCTCGAGGAAAGTGACCTGCCTCAACTAGAATTCACATTTCTTGAATTTAGTGTATAACTTCTTTTCCCTTAATACCTGCAATACCAGCCTTAGATGATCGTCGTGCTCCTCAAAACTCTTCGAGTAGACTAGTATATCATCAATAAATACCACAAAAAACTAGTCCAAGTATTGATGAAACACCCAATTCATTAGGTCCATAAATATTGTCGGTGCATTAGTCAATCCGAATGGCATTACCAAGAACTCATAGTGCCCATACCTGGTTCGGAAAGCTATTTTTGAAACGCCCTTTGCTTTAACTTTCACCTCATGATATCTTTGCCAAAGATCAATCTTGGAGTAGACTTGGGTCCTCTGAAGCTGATCAAATAAATCATCAATTCTAGGAAGAGGATATTTATTCTTGACTGTCACTTTATTTATATGTCTATAATCAATACACATTCTTATAGTACTGTTTTTCTTCTTCACAAACAGTATTGGTGCTCCCTAAGGCGACACGTTAGGTCTGATAAATCCCTTATCCAAAATCCTACAACTGGTCTTTCAATTCTTTCAATTCAGCTGGAGCCATCCTATAGGGTACTTTAGATATCGGTGCTGACCCTGGTAATGAATCCACAACAAATTCAATCTCTCGATCTGGTGGTAAACTAGGTAATTCCTTTGGAAAAACATCTGAAAATTCTCTGAATACTGGAATATCAACTTGTTTCAATTCTTCCTTTGACATCTCCATTATATAAGGAACATACCCCTAGAAACAACCCTAAAGTAGCCTCCTCGCCTGAATGGCCGACACTAACTGTGACGAGGCGCATACACGTGATCCCACGAATTTGAATTCCTGCTCACCTGGGGGTCTAAAGATCATTTCTTTTTTATGGCAATCAATGCTGGTGTAATTAGCTATCAACCAGTCCATACTCAATATCACATCGAATCCTTGCATGTCTAACACCACGAGATGGGCTGGTAATGCTTTCTTTTGAATGCCCACTGGATAACTTTTAAGTATCCACCTACACCTCATTATTGATCCAGTTGGTGTGGCTACTGACAATTCAACATCTAACAGCTGTGCCTCAACCCCAGATAATTTAACATATCTTGACGACACAAAGGAATAGGTGGCACCTGAATTAAATAAAATAATAGCTTTATTGGGTAAAGCAATAAGAATACCTGTAACGACGTCTCCGACCGCCTTAACATCTCTTGGCGTCAATGCATAAACCCTTGTTGGAGCTGTGTTCCTTTGCTAGTCCCCTCGGGACATTTGGTAACCTCCCTGAAATGGTCTGTGAGCTAGTAGGTGGGTCGACGGTCCCTAACATAATCGTGCCATATGACCGGGTCTTCCACACCAGTAATAAACATTCTCTCCCAAACGACCTTCTCCCGTATGTCTCCATCTGCACCTAGGACAAGTAGGATAAATTTGCTCGCCTTGGAATCACGGTGTCCCAACATCTGCCTCTAGCCTCCACTGTATTGGTCTCTTCTCCATGAGCCCTAGTCAGAACCCGCTTGAAAACTCAGAGGCGTGGGCCTCTTCCTCATGTTTTGTATCTCAGCATCCCTCGGTAAACTCTCCTATGCTACTGTGGCCCTATCTACCAGCTCATAGAAATCTTGCATCTTTAGAACTACCACCTGTCTAAAAATTTCCTGCTTCAAGCCCCTCTTAAATATTCTTGCCTTCTTAGCCTTATGCGGTACTATGTAAGGAGTGAAACATGATAACTCAATGAACTTCACCGCATACTGATGAACCGTGAGATTTCCCTAAGTCAAATTTAGAAATTCTACCACCTTAGCCTCTCCAAGAGCGATGGGAAAATATTTGTCGAAAAATACCTCCCTAAACCGGCTCCAAGTCATAGCCACTAGTATGGGTCTCTACTCCTTCAATAACTTAGTAGCCGGCCACCATCTCTCGGCCTCTCCTATCAACTTATATGTGGCATAGAGGACCCTCTGCTCATCGGTGCAGTGAATAACTGTTAACACTTTCTCAATCTCCTACATCTAGTTCTCAGCAATTGCAGGATCTGCTCCTTTTGAAAGCATTGGAGGGTTCATTTTGGTAAACTTCTCCATCGTACACCCCTAGCCTGTAGATGGAGCTCCCTGCTCTTTGGAGCTCAGTTCAATCTCAGCCATAACCTACTGAGCTACGCTACATAAAACAGTATCTGAATTCCTGCCACCCAAACTAGAAGGCCCTATACCATCATCGTTGCTACCATGCATACTACCTCCAGGGCCCATCCTGCAATAATACCAAATTATTCTGAGAAACCAAACCACATAATGATATTCTTACATTAATTTTACTAAGATATCTTTATACCACCTATCACTAATTTAAGGTCTAGTCCTACCATATGGAAATAGAAACCGACGATAGTTTACTATGGTTTTCCAGAAATCGTCACCCTAGAAAAATCACAGAAAGCGCCCTGCAGTTCATGCTTCATGACTGTAGAACAGAACCCTTAATTCCCATCTTGATTTCCCAACATTAATTCACTGAAATTCTATTCTATTCCATTTTCTATCATTCTCAAAATTCCATTCCTATATTTTGGTATTATTTTCCACTATACACCAGAGTCTACAAAACCTAACAATCTAGGCTCTGATACCAAACTGTAATGACCCAAAAATTCATACCATTTTTTTTTTGTGATATAAAAATCGTATTACTATGATTCCCTAGATAACATCTACGATAACATCTCAGTCCCAAAGTGGGCACTAAGGAATACCTGTTTATAAGATAACACACTTATGCAGCGGAAAATATAAAATCATTTAACCATAATTATAATACCAGAATTCAGAATTTTTCCCAAAACATATATATACATCACTATAGTATTCACCACCAGTTCAACTATATTTACACAAAAACACATCTCCCGACATACACTTACCCTACAAATAGGGCAGTATAAGATCCCCTCTATCTTTGAGCTTGATTTGTATGTCTAATTGGATCATCTGAAATATGTTAAATTACTGGGATGAGACAACTCTCAGTAAGAAGAAATATGCTATTACCAGTGTGTGGTAACTAAGTTTACATGAAGCTAAAATAGCATGCAAAATATAATACAGTATAACTTACACCTATGTGGCTTAAAATACAACTGTTTCTGAACTTTCTATTTAATCATACTTTTAGTATCTATAGCTATATCTATTGTTTACTGTGAATCTGTATATATATATATATATATATATACACTTATATATATAACTATGAAAACTTCCCTGGATGGCTATATGTCATGATTTAACCCCTTATGATAGAGTTGTGCGGCCCGTAGGCGGGACTTAATACTGGTAATAAGTCAATTGAAACCTTTATCGTCAGATCGGCTGCCTCAACTTGGACTACCGGGGAGTCTGCAAGCTCTCCCAAGGCACGATCAACTACACATATAATCCACACACTAACTAAGATATGTGGTTGCACTCTATACTATAATGGCTATGGTACCGTGCTCTGCAATCTGATATGTTCCATCAGGGTCTGATACTATATAATACTGTTATATATCTTACTGATTTACCATGATTCTATATAACTGTAGTAACCATGATTCTGTAAAACTATATTAACCATAACGCTGCAATAAACTGATCTGTATAAACTGTAATAACTGTATGTTATGGTTCTGTAATATTTGTAAATCATGGTTCTGTAATCTGTATATCATGGTACTGTAATCTGTAAATCATGGTACCATGAAAAATGTATTTCTGAATAAAACTGTATATCTTAATAAAACTGTATATCTAAGTAAACTATAATATCTGTATAAAACTGTATATCTGAGTAAACTGTAATATTTGTATAAAATTGTATATTTGAGTAAACTGAGCAGAATTCTATACTATACTAATATTACTCATGCTACACTACTAATTAAATACTACTCATTACTATAAGCTGTAAAACTATATAATTTCTTACTTTAGAAACCCATAAACAAATACTATATTTTTTTTGGTAAAAATATCTAATTTACTAGTATAGCATACTTCTCTTACCTAACTAACTAGGAGGCCTGACCTCAACTTTATCCTCATGCCCGCGGTGTACCAAACTCAAAATCCTGAAATTACACACACACACACACACACACACACACACACACACACACACACATATATATATATATATATATATATATATATATATCTCCTTGTCAATCAAATGAATATCTAGAATAATTATCATATTCACATCTTTCCCGAACACACATATTCATAATTTCTTAAACTATAAACTATTTATCATTTTTACTTGGGTTCCTAAAAAAACTCCCACTAGGATCCTCAGTCGGCCTGCTGTATATGCATCAAACCCTGTATTTCACAAAATCCTAATTCTTCAGTTCAACCCGAAAATTTTTTTCACATCTAAACCTATATCTTCAATAAATTAATAAAAAAACTATAAAAACTCAAACAACACTCTTACCTCAGTTTGGGATGGTACCCCAAAACCCCAAACTGAAATTCTGCTTTGATAACTTTGTAGAGAATTGACCCCTGATCATCATGGTGGTTCCTGATCATCGATTCGAGCTTAAAACGGAGTAGAATTTTAGAGAGAAGGGGAAGATGGTTCATGGGTTTTTAAAATAGAGAGAGAGAGAGAGAGAGAGAGAGAGAGAGAGAGAGAGAGAGAGAGAGAGAGAGAGAGTGAGAGAGAGTAAGAACTAAATTTTATAAACAAAATAGGCTTGCAGGATTTTATACTTTCAGCACTGCCATATCTTCTCAGAAAACTGTTGCTGATTTTCTATTTAATTGGATCAAAAATTACCGTTTACCTATTACTGACCCGTGGTAATTTATCCAAACAGTCACCCATTTTCTTCCCCCTTCAAAAAACTGTCACGGATTTTTCTCCTGCCTCAGCCAAAAATCCATTTTCCTTATTTATTTTTATTATTATATTTTTTGGATCTCTACAGATCATTTAATAGTTTGTATGATAAATTTGGTACAAAAGAAAGGGAAAGAGATATATTTAAACTTGCTTAAGCTAGAGAAAGGAAAAGTAAGGATTTAGGAAATGTAAAATGTATAAAAAGTGAGGATGATATTGTCTTGGTTAAGGACGATGACATTAAAGAAAGATGACCAAGTTACTTTAGTAAGTTGTTTAATGAAAACCAAATATAAGGCTTAAACTTAGAATTGTAAAAAGAGGAAAAGACCAAAAATTTGAAATTTATTTGCAAAATTAGAGTTAACGAAGTTAAGTTTGCACTAAAAAAGATGAAAAATGGGAAAGCTATGGGACCAGATAACATCCCAATTGAAGTTTGGAAATGCTTAGGTGATAACTGAATTATGCGGTTAACTAATTTATTTAATACAATTGTAAAAACTAAGAAAATGTCAAACGAATGGAGGAAAAGTACTTTAATACCTATATACAAAAATAAAGGAGATATTCAAAATTGTAATAACTATCATGGAATTAAACTTATGAGTCATACATTGATACTATGAGAAAGGGTAGTTGAGCAAATGAGTCATACAAAAATAAGGTTAGAAATGAAGGTCTCAGAAAATCAATTTGGTTTTATGCCTGAGAGATCTACCACATAAGTTATTTATCTTTTAACAAGATTAATGAAAAAGTTTAGGGAAAAGAAGAGGGACTTGCATATGATATTTATTGACCTTGAGAAAACATATGATAGGATACCTAGGGAAGTCCTATGGTGGGTTTTAGAAAAAAAAAAGGTGTATGTAGTAGGTATATCAATGTCATTAAGGATATGTACGTTGGAGTAATGACTAGTGTAAGGACTATAGATGGAGAAACTAGAGAATTTCCAATCACCATAGGTGTGCATCAAGGATCTACTTTAAGTCCTTATCTTTTTTGCTTTAGTGATGGACCAATTGACTAAGAGTATTCAAAAGGAGGTTCCATGGTATCTGTTGTTTGCAAATGATATTGTATTAATTGACGAAACTAGGGATGGAGTAGAGACTGAGTTAGAATTATGGAGAGAAGTTTTGGAATCTAGAGGCTTTAGGATAAGTAGAAATAAGACTGAATACATAAAATGTAATTTTAGTAATGATAGAAAGAATATTGGAGACAAAGTTAAACTTGATGATGAAATAAATAGCACTTGTAAATTTTGATACCATTATGCAAGCTGAAGGAGAAATTGAAGATGATGTAATGCATAGAGTTAAGGTAGGTTGGGTAAAATGGAGAAGTGCTTCAAGTGTGCTCTGTGATTGTAGGATATCCTTAAAACTAAAAGGGAAGCTTTATAGAACAATTATAAGACCAGCTATGCTATATGGATTGGAATGTTGGGTAACGAATAAACATAATATCCAAAAAGTAAAAGTTGCCGAAATGAGAATGTTTAGATGGATGAGTGGTATAACATTGAAACATAATTCAAGGAATGAACATATTTGTGGTAAGTTAGGTGTAGCTCCTATAAAAGATAAGATAAGGGAGGGACAACTCAAATGGTATGGACACTTGAGCTGCCCACCATGCCGCTTACCAAGTCTGTGTTTGGTGTCTTTATGGTTTTTTGTTTGTTCACCCCTTTTTGCATATTTTTATCATTATTTTTCAGTTGGCATCCATGAACCTGATGTTGTAAAACAAGGTAAGCGAGATGTACAAAAATTTACAAGAACAGTTGAGTGCAAGTGTTGCATGAGAGAAAGCCCTAGAATGTAGAGATCCCAGCTATTGTTGACTCCACTTTGAACAATTACTCTAATTCTAATAGATTTTTACAAAATAATGGAAAATTCATCCTTTAGTCATACCATGGGGGTTTTCAAAGATGTCATGAATAGTTTAAAATGAAATACCCTAATATTGACACATCTGGTATCTGTTTAGTGGAAATGGCAATATTATTCCTCTATTGGGAGAAGAGGATAGGAAGATGATGATGAGGAAGATGACGTAACAGGAAATTCTAGGAACTAAAATTTTTTTGGGGAATTTTATTATTGTCATGTAGTTGCTTTGTAAGCGTACAATTTTGAATAATATATTTTTTTCAAAAAATTTGAATTCCATGTGTTTTGAATCCTTTTCCCCTCCTACCCTTTTAATGTGTATATACCTGGCTTGATCTCTGTTATTATCTAATGTGGCCCTTCCCTGTTGGGCTTCAACTTGCTAGACCCTAGATTGGTAGGATTATTCCACACTTTCCTTAAGACCAAATCTCTTGGCTTGAAAATTCATGCTTTGACTCGAGCATTGTAATATTTGGCCACCCTTTGCTAATATGTCGCAACCTTGATTTGGGCTTGATTTGGCTTTTCTGCTAACATATCTAATTCTGATCTCAACTCCTCATTGTTCCCTTCTTCGTTGAAATTTTTTTCTTCACTAAGAAAGAATTCCTATCTTTGCAGGGATGACCACTTCTGCTCCGAACGCAAGTAGGAAATGAGTTTCTCCCATAGTTGTGTTAGGGATTTATACTGAAAGATATGCTTTATACAATCGGTTTTAGTATTTATTAATAACTTCAATTATTCCATTTTAATGAGAATCTTTGTGAGCAATGTCTGCCTGACATTATTTATTCAATGATTATGCATGTGTGTCTTTTATTCTATATAGTAGGTGATCTAGTGTGTAGAGTACGTCTTATACACAAAAGATTAGATAATTAGTTCCTATAGAATATAAGTTTATTATTCACAATCTTAATTGAAATTGGACACACCATTGGTAAGACTGTAACACAAGGTTTTAATAGGTCTGTTTTGACTATTGGGAATGGTACAGTTCCAACTCCTTGTACTAGTACACTTTGTGTGTATTGAACATGATCGTCTTCGGGTAATTGTTTTTATAATGACTATATAAATCAATTAATACCTCATGGTTATTATGAGTGCTTATGCTCTTAATCTTGATATAATTATTAGACACGTGCATATAGTATTCATTACTTTGATTCATAGAAGAGTGAGATTCTTTATGGGTCAAAAAACTCAGTGAGTTGGGTGATGACATTATGTGTATGGCGAGCATTAATTATTGACGGAATCCACGTCCCAGTATTAGGATTGATGATACCCCATTGAGGAAGCTTATAAGTTTTGACTGTGTCAAACCCTGCGGTGGATTTTGAATCTGACACATCAAATAAGTTAAGTGGAAGGTCTCAAGGAATTAATATGTCAATTAATTAAATTGTCAGCGATTTAATTTAATAGACGAGTATTTGTAATCTTTACGTGGGGAGATAAATAAGCCTTTAATAATAGGAGCTTGAAGTTTTTTTCGAATATAACAGGGAGTGCAATTATAATTCTTTAGTGGTACGAATTATAATTAACATAATTAAGGATGAATTCAGGTCGGATTAGGAATTCTTAATTACGTGAGAAGCCTTAGTTATATTTGCCCAGAGGTCCCTGTTGTAGCCTATATACTCGTGCTCCATTCAGAAGTTAGGGTAAGACGAGCAAACTCTCACAGAGGCTGATATTTTTCATGAGAGAAGAAAACCTTAGCAGCCATTTACGATCCCACTCTCTCAAGAGTAGGGCGTGTTCAAGGAATATAGTAGAAGATTCCTAGTTGTCTTCAACAGCTCATTTTCGTACTTGCAGATTTGAGATCAAACCCGATAGATCTCACAGGTATAATCCTAATCATGTAATTAGGGTTTGCTTGATCAAATTATTATTTTTTTTATCTGTGTGCACTACAGCTGGATCTTAGGGCTATTCTACAAGTCCCTTCAAGTTGTTCATCAGGTTGTGTGGTATGCTCATTTAATTGAAGGGAGTTCCTCCACCCACCTACTTTACGATGACTCCAAATGTGTCTTTAGGCCATACGAAATTGTTTTGTTCATATTTTCCACCTGCCCGTTGCTTTACGGATGTGCTACGGACGCAAAAAGCAGCTTTATGCCAAGGTCAGCGCAAAACGTTTTGAAACGGTTGTTATCAAGTTGCCTCCCATGGTTTGTCACAATTGCCCAAGGTACTCCATATCTACATATAACTAATGTCTAAATGAACTTGATGATGTTTCGCTCTATTATATGAGACAAAGCTTCAACCTCTACCCACTTCATGAAATAATCAATTCCAACCAACAAAAACTTCCATTGCCCCACTGCTTAGGGCAATGGCCCCGGACTGTTTAGAACCCATTGAGCGAAGGGACATGGACTGATCAGGGGAGATAATTTTTTGGCAAGTAAGTGAGGTATGTTAGCACATTTTTTATTTGTCACACTGTTTTACGAACTCTAGCGTGTCTTTCCTCATGGTGGGCCAATAGTATCCTTGTCGTAAAACCTTATGAGCTAAAGCTCTACCTGCTAAATGGTTGCCACAAATCCCTTCATGAATTTCTCTCAATACATACTCTGCTTCTTTGCTACCTAGGAACCGTAAATATGGCAATGTCAATGATCGCCGGTATAACTCTTTACCTATGATTGTATACCTAGCTGCCTTCCTCCTTAACTTTAGAGACTCCTTCTTGCTATCAGGTAAACTTCCATGAAGATATCATACTAAGATAGTCCTCCAATCCTCTTCACCATATCCTTTTTTTGTTATGTTGACCTGAGTCTCCTCATAGGTTGGCTTCTTTATTCTCTCTAGGTAGACAACATTCTCCCAATCTGGTTTTGAAGCTGAAGACAACTTTGCTAGTGCATCAGCTTTTGCATTCGCTGCTCGAAGGATGTGATCGTTTTTAAATTCAAAGAATGTCTAGATATACTCTTGTGCTTTTTCCAGAAATCTTTTCATTTTTGGATCTCCGGCTTCAAAATCACCCTTTACATACTCAACCACAAGCTGGGAGTTGCTCAAAACCTGGAGTCTCTTTACCTCAAGGGACATTAAAAGTTGGAGCCCTTCTAGCAAGGCTTATTACTCTGCATCATTATTGGTTGTTACAAAATCCAACCTCAATGCATACTGTACTTCAGATCCATCTGGTGGAGTTGTAAGGATTAAACATGCACCTCCTTCTGTCCTTTTTGAGGACCCACCCACATGTAGCATTCAGACTCTCTTCTGAACTTTCATGGACCTACTCAACCACAAAATTAGCAAAGACTTAGGCCTTGATTGTCAGTCTTGGCTTGTAATGGATGTCAAATTATACCAACTAGACCAACCACTTCACCATCCTTCTCGAGGTTTCCAACCATTGAAGGATTTGCCTCAGTGGTATGTTGGTTAGCACGATCACTTTGTGCGCCTGAAAGTAGCCTTCTCTGTTGTTGTATAGTTAATCTTTGCTCCATACAACACTTTTCTAGTATAATATATGGGCTTGTGCTGCCTACCCTTCTCCTAGACTAGGACTGTATTCACCACACATCGGGTAGAGGCCAAATACAAGCATAGACCCTCTTCGGTTTTTGCTTTTGTCAAGAGATGTGGAGAACTGAGGTACTGTTTGAGCTATTTGAAAGCTTTATCCTACTCTTCTCACCATTCAAACCTTATTGCCTTACATAACACCTTGAAGAACGACATGCACTTATCCCCTGAATAGGAGACAAACCTACTTAATAAGGCAATTTTCCCCGTTAACACTTGAACTTCCTTCTTCGTATGAGGAGCTCGCATATCCATAGAGGCTCGTATCTTATTAGGGTCAGCTTATATTCCCCTGTGAGTTACCATGAACCCTAAAAACTTTCCTATAGACAAGCCGAATACACATTTGGCAAGATTCAGCCTCATTTTGTACCTGCTTAACAATTCAAATGCTCTTCCCAAATCCTTGACATAATCGCCTGCTTTCAAGCTCTTTACTAGCATGTCATCCACATAAGCCTCCAAGGTATTCCCCAAAATATTTTTGAATATTTTGCTCACTAGCCTCTGGTAGGTTGCTCTTGCATTTTTTATCCCAAATGGCATTACTCTATAGTAATAGAGCCATCTTTCAATGATGAACGCAGTTTTCTCTTCATCCTTTATGTGTATACAAATTTGGTTGTAACTTGAGTACGTATCCATGAAACTTAAAAGTTCATGTCTGGATGTGGAATCCACCAGTTGGTCAATTCGCAAAAGAGGAAAACTATCTTTGGGGCATGCTTTGTTTAAATTTGTAAAGTTGATGCAGGTCTGCCACTTCCTATTTTACTTTTTTACTAGGACTACATTGCTAAGCCGCTCTGGATAGTTGACTTCCCTGATGAAATTAGATTTTAAGAGTTTGTTTACCTCCTCGTCGATTATTTTGATTCATTCTAAAGAGAAACTTCTCTTCTTCTGCTTCACGGGGTAGTTGTTTGGATCTACATGCAATCTATGCTCAATAACTGTGGGATCGATCCCTGATAACCTTACCATATCCTCCTTCAATGACTCTAGCAATTGACTTCCAATATGAACAAACCACTTTTGGTTTCCTTTTATTGGAATGCTGACCAAGTCTTCATCTAGCATGTTGATATGGGGGTTACTCACCTCTTACCTCCAAATCTTCTATTGTTAAGGTCTCCCATCCCTTTATCTATCCTTTCAACACCATCACATAACAGTTACATCTCGCCATCTGATCTCTTTTTATTTCTCCAATCTCGTTCGGGGTAGGAAACTTGACCTTCATATGATAAGTGGAAGTCACGGCTTAGGTTGCGTTGAGTGTTGGACACCCTAATATTATGTTGTAGACTAAAGGGTGGTCAACCACTTGGAAGTTCGTTATAAAGGTAACCTGTTGTAAAGGTGTCCACATAGCCAGCGAGAGTGTAATATAGTGCCTGAAGGATGGACCACATCTCTCCTAAATGCCACTAAAGGTGTCGATATAGGTTTCAAATGATCTCTTCCAATCTTCATTTCATGTAATACTGACCAAAAGATTATGTAGGCTATGTCAACTCTATGAGTCCAATCCTATTTTGGTAATGACAAATCACATAGTATCTTACCTATGCATTGACATTTTGTTGACCCTATTGGTCACATCCCATTTTAATCATGACAAATACCTTGGTATTTAATGGTTGCCAAGTTTATGTGCAGGTTCTTAATGGCATGTAGCAATCTGAAGTGAAGCTTGAAGACCCTGAAGATTCTATTTCATATTGTAAGGTCAATTAATGTAATATGGGTTTATAATAGTAACTAGGGATATGGTCTATAATAATCTCTGCATGTCGTGCATGTAGGTTTGTAAGCTTAGAAATGCCATAAAATGACTATAGAGATCGAAAGATTGAATTAAAAATTGGACTTAATAGGAAAATATGTGAGAGGTCGAGTGACTGAACCCCAGGAGTTCAAAACTCCTTAAGTGTCCGAACTATTGGAAAGTTAGTAGTTTGACTTGGGTTCGGGCTACCAAACTAAGAACGTATCGCCCTTGGGTGACCGAACCTCTGTCAGGGTGCTTTTCACCAACTCAGGCACCCGAACCTTCGCGTTCAAAAAGGCCTTGGGTGACTGAACTTGTTAGTTCGGTTAACCAAACTTAGTTTTGGGCACTTGAACCGAGCTGCAAACGTTTCTAACTTTTATTTAGGCAACCGAACTTAGACTTGGGCGATCGAACTCTTTAAAAATGCTTTTTTGACTGAGTTTATTCAGCCACCCGAACCTTAGGTCGGGCAACTGAACCTTCTCGGGTTAATTAAATTTTTACCGAGGTTAAATTGATTAAACAGGGTTAATTTTGCTAAACTTTTTTTAACAAATTTAAGAATGCCCTATGTGTCCCCCAACGGTTATAATTTTGCCATTGTCTATATATAAGGGCTCATTTGCAAAATTAAGACGAGATTAGCCAAAATCATTAGCAAAAATCCTCTCTATCTCAAAATCTCATTTTGCCAATTTACTCTCATATCTTCATTCCCTTGATACATTTTAATATTGTGAGGGCATATTGGTTGTGCTAATGTATATTAAGTATTGCTAATACTCCCATTGTTCTTGTTTGATTGATTGATTTGGGGGAGTTTAGTTAAGTTTATCCCAAAAATTTCAATATTATAAATCTTGTGTTCAGATAAACTAACAAGCTTAAGGATCTTTGCATTGTCATTGCAAGATTCCCTTAGCTTTGATTTTGTTGTGCAAAAACATTTTCTACAAGCTATAATATTTTTCAAACTACTCTTGAGCTCATTACATTGAAGGAAAATATTTTGAGTTAGTTTGGATATTTGATTAAGCATCTTTGAAACTCTGATTGAACATTGAGATTTGATATTAACTTGTTTCAAAGATACAGCTTGTTTAGAACACTCTTGAACATTATTGTGATCATATCTTGTTGAGTGTTATTTGCACATATATTCACATCATTGAGCTTACATTACCTATATTGTCGATCTGCATGTGATAGATTACATTAGGTACATATCTGCTTTACTTGAGAAGTATAATCACTATACCAGTTATTTTGTGAAAGATACTATTGTATTCCAGGCATGGCCTGAGGGGGCGATAATCCAGCCTGTATGGATTGTTAGGGCCTTCTTTGCCCCGCAAGGAGAATTTGTAAAGGTTGTGTGCTAATTGACCTGGTTGTATTAGGTGTCGCTCCACTCGTTAAGTGAGCATTAGTGGAATCCTCAGGCTTGCGAATTAATGGCGGGGACGTAGGCACAGTTGGCCAAACCCCGATAACATATCGTGCTTGTCTTTACATTTCCGCAATTTATTTATTACACGTGTATATTTTATTGTGAATGATTGGATTTATTTTTGCATAGACAGACCCTAGGTTGAGTAATACTGTTGATCTGGTTTAACCTAGGTGATAATTTTTAAATACCCAATTCATCCCCCTCTAGGGAATACACCAAAGCTTACAGATTTTGAACAGGATCATTACTTAGCACGCACGTATGGTAAGAATGCCATCAAAGCTATGAGGAACTTGAAGCACATACGGCTTGACACATTCCATGGAAGTAGAAGAGCAAAAGGATGAATATAATTTAGTTTCTCAATTGTAATGTGCGTTTAGTCATATTTGTATTTACATGTCTCATAAGATATAGTTGGAAACTCAAAATGACCAATAGATGGACCCTAGGATGCAAGTTTTTCATGAAATATTCATTTGCACTTGTCCTAGGTTGGATTTGCATTTTAGAAGGTTAATAGGGCTGAATAACAGGGAACTCGTCAACTATTCCCCTGGCCTCGTCGATGAATGCCTGAAGACTACTCGTCGACTAATGCATAACCTCGTCGACGAGAAAATATTGAAACCCTAACTTTCTCAGACAGACCACTCATCGATGAATCCCCTGGTCTCGTTGACGATCGAGTGAAGGACACTCGTTGACTAGTGTATCCACTCGTCGATGAGTCTGTCGGGCAGAATGACGCTCCAAAATATTTTTCAATGATCCAATGGTTAAAAAACGTCTAGATGCCAAAAGTACTAATAAATATCAATCCTAAAAATCCTAAAAACATCTTCTGAGACCTATTGCCAACACTCTTTCACATTCAGACATTTTTGGGCATTCTCTCAATTTTCAAAGGGCATTTATACATATATCTTGCAAGCATTTTGATATTGAGGTTTGATAAACAAGTATCTTCTTTGGGCATTCAATCTTCATCTCAAATTTTTTTTTCCTTCTCTCATACTCTTATATTTAATATTCTATTGAGAGCAAGAATACTTGTTTTCCATAGATTCATTGGTCGATAAATATTTTGGGAAAAAGGTTATACTATGGCCTAAATCCTTGAAGCATTCACTTTCATATTTTTATTCAAATATTTCATATTCTCTTGTTTTTACAAAAGATATTTGAGAGCAAACCCTAGATCTTCAACTTACATATTATTTGAAAAATTATTCTTTGAAAATATCGTATTGGGTCTAGATCTTTTGAGAAACTCATCATACATATCCTTATACAAAGATCATATATTCTTATAAGCAGTAGATTGTAAGGAGGAAGCTAAGCCTCTTGTAAGCAGTAGATTGTAACAGGAAGCTCCATCTTATATTAAGGAGCGGTATAGTGGAATCCATGAGGACATAGGCTGGGTTGGCCGAACCTTGTAAAATTTGGAGTGTGCATCTCTCTTCCCTTATCTCATTTTTATTTCCGCTTGCATTTGATTATTTCTTTTATATATACCTATTGTGTATGTCTTAAATATTTCATGCACTTGTGATTGATTGGGAAATACTGATTGGTTGTGGAATACATAGCTTGAATCTATTAGTGTCTCCAAACTTGTGTTTGTGTGGTTGTGCCATTTTAAAATTAGGACGTAAAGACTTAGAAATTTTAAAATACCTAATTCACCCCCCCTCTTTGGATTACACCTAATTTCACATTTGGTATCAGACCCTCATTGCATTTGACTTAAATGTTTTTCTAAAAGATCACGATGGCTAATATTAGTGTAACCCCATTTGGTGAGGGACACTCATCCACACGTCCACCTTTTTCTGGTTGTGTTAATTACACATATTGGAAACAAAGAATGCACTTTTTTTTTTTTTTCAAAATGTTAATTGGAAGGTGTGGAAGATTCTCTCCAAAGGAGATTATGTCCCAATGAAAAATGTTGAATAAGAAAATATACCTAAGACTGAAGATGAATATACAGATGATGAGTGGAAAGCAGTTCAAGTAAATGCTACTGTCATAAACATGTTATACTATGTGTTGACTCTATAAGTCATATCTCGTTTTGATAATGACAAATCTCTTTGTATCTTACCTGTGCACTGAACTTTTGAACAAGATTATTCTTAGCATGCACGGATTGTAAGAATACAGGTGTTTCCATAAGGAACCAAATGCTCACATCACAAGATGGCAAATTGAAGGACAAAAGGGAATGAAGACCATTTTTCTTTATTATAATTGCAATTCAAATTCTTGGGTCTATAATAATTACGATCTGTAATAATTGCATCTTGTGCATAATAGGTATTTATGCTCGAAGGCCATATAATGACCATAGGAACCAAAACCCTCAAGATAAAAATGTCCTATAGGGTTGAAAAAGATAAAGGGCAAAACAAGACAAAAATGTTTATTTTTTTTAGTGACCTCAGTTGACCGACAATATAGTATGTTAAACGCTCAGTTGACCGAACCTTGGTTGACTGACCAATAGTGAACGTACCGTCCACGGTCGCCCGACGACCATTGAATAGGAACATTTTTGCCTTCCTCAGCCGACCAACCAAATAAGCTAAATGTAGCTCAGTCGAACGAACCTATGAAGGTTTGGAAAATCGCTCGTAGCTCGATCAACCAGCGATCTGCTTGAGCAGCCGAACCTAAATTAATTTTAAATATCTGTGAGGGCTCAACCGATTGAAAAAATGCTCGGCCAACCAAACCTGTCAAGTCAGTCAACCGACCATTAATTCGGTCGACCGAACCTTTCTGTTTGGCCGGTTTTTTAACTGCTTAATCTCATTTTAATTTATTATTAAACTTTTCAAAAATACCGGCCATGTCCCTAAGAGTTATATTTTTGGGGGATTCTATATATACCCTTTCATTTGGTCTGATTCAAAATGAGATTAGCAATTTGATTAAGCGAAAATTATCTCTAAAATTTTTGAGCTTTTATTGCCTATATACTTAGATTCTTCAAGCATAATATACACACTCTCTTTGATTCTTCTTTGCAAAATCATCTTTGATAAGAGATCATTTATTTCATCCTCTTCATTTGCATTATTGTTGCAACTTGAAGAGTGAGTATATTTGTGAGCTTCATACATATACTTCAAAGCTAGTATACTCTCTCATTCATTATTATTGAAATTATTTTTAGAGAGTTAGCTTGAGTTGTTCTCAGATTATTTCATTGATAAATATTATCTTGGATAACTCTTTTTAGCTTGAGAATCTTTGCATATTTGTTGTAAGATTCAAAGGCTAGGTTATGTGTTTATTGCAAAAATATTTTTGAGAAGCTAATCTTTACTATCTCCTAATTTTAGTGCTGAAAAACATTTTGTGGAGATAAAGTTATTTGAAGTATAGATCTTTGAAATACTATTACTAAGTTACACCTATTTTGATTCAAAAATCAATTTTAACATCATCTCTTATATTACTTGATGGACATATCTTTTTAAGAGATTTAAGTAGATAATCTCAATTGAGCATAAATCTTTATCATACAGGAGTGCATTGGTTATATTGTGATACATATCTGCTTAGTGTAGAAACATTTGTATTGTACACAAAAAGTATTTGATTATTTATTGTATTCTTAACATGTGGTCGGAAGAGGATTGCACTGGCCTGTAACACGCATTGGATGGTTTAGACCCCATTAAGAAAATTAAGTGCGCCTTTCTAAGGTGCGATTGTAAAGGTTGGGGTCAGCCCTGTGAATTTGACCTGGGGTATTCCTCGCCCAGTAAGGAGAGGCTTTGTAATTAGTGCCACTCCACCCGCAAGTGAGTAAAAGTTTAGTGGAAATCCTCCTGCTTATTAGCTTGAGGCGGGGACGTGGGCACAGTTGCCGAACCTTGATAACATATATGGTGTTATCTCTTACTTTATTAGCTTTACTTTCGGGTATTTGCTTGGTGAGATTTATGTGCTCAATTTATTGCATTAAACCGTTAAATATTTATTTGTGATTGTTTGGAAATACTAGAAGCATACACTTGTGCAAATCAATTTCTTCTTCATCTATCTATAAATTCAATACTTAATCTAGACAGACTCTAGGTTGTGATATACTGATTGCGAAATATTTGACCTAAAAGTTTTAAATCTCCAATTCACCCTCATTCTTAGGATTACACCAAAGTCAACAATTGGTATCAGAGCCTCGTTGCATAGACTTAAACGTTTTTGCAAAAGATCGCAATGACTCAATTTGGTATATCCCCATTCGGTAAGGGGCAGTCGTTTACTAGGCCTCCAATATTTTGTGGTGTAGATTACATAGCTTGCAAACAACAAATGAGCATATTTATAAAATCAATAGATTGGAGGGCCTGGAAAATAACTGTTAATGGAATTTGTATGCAAATAAATAAAAATGATACTACTTTTGTGCATGCAAATTCAAATGCCATGGATATGCTTTATCGTGTCTTAAGTTCTAATGTCTTTCTTAAGATTATGGCATGTAATTCTACGAGAGATATTTAGGAAGATTTGGACAGGAGATATGGAGGATCCAAATAAATGGTGATCAGTACTCCAACTGGTTCGACTACAAATGATCAGGAAAAAGCAACTTGTTGTTTAACTACAGTAGTCGATGAGGAGGTATATGTTTCTCAATCTCCTTTATCAAATGATTTATGCAATGCTTATTGTGATGACTACTGTGCAAAATCTTGTGAGATATTATATGATGAATCATCTATTATTTCTGATGATGATATTGCATGCATTGATTCATATGAATGTTATAGTGATAAATCCTCTGATGAATCATGTGCTGAATTGAATAATGAAAGCATGCCTTCGTGTGTAGAGCTAGAAGATGGTTTATTGAAAATGAATAAGATTCTAGCTAGGATATCTAAGAAGAAAACATTATTGAAAAATAAGCATAAAAGGTTGGCAAAGCAATTAAATGAATTAAAAGATTATCATACCATCCTTGCAAAGAAAAAGATTAAAAAGATATTGAAAATTATCTGCCAGAAAGGAGAAATGGAAGATGAAAAACCCTTAAGAGTTCAAAGAAATAAATTTTTCAAAAAGGGTTTAAAATCATTTTATAAATTCTACATTCATGCCTCATCGAGCAAACATGGGCTTAATAAGTATAATCTTTTACATGTATTTAAAGTTTGTCTCTATTGTAAAAGAAAAGGGCACGTCTAGTTAAATTATCCATTTAGAAGTGTCAGAGGCTTGGACAAAGAAATGATGTGAGTAGTCATGAAGGCAAATTCCATAGGACCAAAGGAAGATTAAACTTAAGTAAAGATTATATAATCACTCAATCCTTCCTTAGTTCCAAGGATTAATTAGGTTTAGGGGTAGTGATGACTATTGGTTCAAGAAGTGGTATGTGTTTAAATTTCAAACTTTAGTATACGCATTCACTATACCATTATTAAACTAAGAATCCTTCAATAAAGTTAAGCCAATATGAAAACTCAAATAATATATCCAATTTGAACCTAATGCATATATATCATAATGATTGAGTAAAATATAAAATTATTGGGTAGAGCATGCTAACTTTGATTTGTTCAAAATAAGAGACTGAAGGCTTAACTAGCTTAAATAAACCCACTTCTGAATGGACAAAGCATTTTTGCTTGGTAAATATTTCTTATTGCTTAACCCATACTTAAATATGAAAATCTAAAGTTAAGCATACTTTTGTCCACTATATAGATTTGGGCTTTAGGGAAATCATCTTGTCATATATCATTTATCCCTAAAGACACTTTTGAACATAAAGGTTGTGGTCAAATCTTGTCATCACTTAGGTTATAAGCACCGGTCATATTAAAATTCCTATTCTACAAGTGCTTATCAATAGACATCCATTTATAATCAAACTAGAGGTAGCCTTGAAGGGATTCAAACTGTTCATCAAATCATAATAAAATCCCTATGAGTTTGATTTGTAAAATTCTCTAATTTTGATTCATCTTCTCCATAGGAAATTTTTACCTTTCCACGATCACATTCGGCGAAGATCCATCCTATCCCTTGGATTGTATCCTTGCTCTAAATTGTAACCATATTTAAAGGATACATTCCAATCACCAAAGAGCTATAATAAAAAAATGTATACTCCTAAATGCTCTCTACATAAATAGTCAGGACATATTTGTGAGCATGAAAACATTTAAAATAATGTCCTACACCTCTTGAATACTCTTCTAAATTTAAAGATGATCAAATTGCTAAAAGTATTTATCCTCTTCTGCTTTATCAGCTCTCAAACTTAAATCAATTCTATTAAGAGCTTTTGAATGATGTTAAATGGCTAAAATAAGTGCACTAGATTTTAATCTAAGAGAAGGAAAGAGAAAGAACAAATGACTAAGAAATCCGTGCATAAGAATTTAAAATCAAAAGTCATTCGGACTCATACCTCTCACATAACTTAAAGCTAAAATCATGGTAAAGAAATTTGAGAGCGTATGATTTGGCTGCATAACCGAGGGGGAGCAGCAGTGTTTGAAATTCATCTGATAAACACCCTATGATATTATGCCTATCTTTCAGTTTATTGGATGCTATGTGAGAACTGCTAATCACTTTCCACGATGTACTAAGTTGCATGGTGGTAGTAAACTAGGGTTTTGCATGTTGAATTTGTATGATCACTTTAGTCTCAACTTTAGATTCTAAACTTCATTCAGGACCAAAATGGTGAGTCATTTTTCTTTAAATTTAATATCACATGGTTAGATGGTAATCCACATAAATTAGAGAAAATGGATGACATAGGGGAAATGCTTTATGTCACACACACTCATTGAGTTGTGTTATCCTTATTAAACCCCATTATTTTGTGTATCAGATTATCATTGGCTTGTCTTGAGTCCTAAGGATCTTGTGAAAACCATAAGCATCATATCCCGTTTTGTTTTGAAATATGGGAAAATATGGATTGTTCTTGGAATTTATGAACTTTGCATGTCTTAAATTTTGGTTTTTGAATGCACATGAGTTCTATAGGAATAAACTTGCTGGATGAATAAAAATGGCTTAATCTTTTATCCATTAAAAGTGTTTAAGAATTTAAGACTATTTGCTTATACTATTTTGCATTTAGTAATATCACCCTTAATAGGTATAAGCAATTATTTGAATTTAAGCTAGCTTTCAAATTAAAAGGGGGAGCATTAGTTATAAAATTCTATCTCTTCTAGCTCACCCAAAATTTTGACTTAGATCTGTATTAAGTTTATTGAGATATGATAGAGTGTATAAACTGAGGGGGAGCAACTTATATTAGAATACTACGGCTTTGAAAATTTAAACTTTCTCACATTTATATTCAAATACTTCATATTTTGTGAGAACTACAACTGCTATCCATAATGAACTGCATGTCTATATTATGTTTTATGGATATTGAAAATACTAACAATCACAACATGAACTGCCTTGAACTATACTGAATTGAATGCTTTGCATTCTTGAGGCTATTACTTGCTTGATTTAAATGATGCACAATAATGTAACATGCTATCAGGTCTTTGATATACAGATTTTTAGGAAAATGCTCCATTTTCAAACGGCATGCTGCTGAAGTTTCGTGAAACTTGTTGACCTTATAGGTCATGCCCGGTTTTGATTATGGAAAATACTCATTGTATCTAATGGGTGTGTGAGACTTTGTGCAAGAACCTAAAATTGTCAAGATTAAGATGCACATAAAGTAAGTGAAGATTGAAGACCAAATACCGTTGTGTTGTAATATATATTTCATTTGCAAAATTGGTCTGTAATAGTAAATTAGGGTGTTTACTTGTAATAATCACACACCCCACGTGCATAGTCTAATAGGTAAGCTCATAACTAAAACGTAACTAAAATTGAACCTAAAGAGATCCTAGGACACTCACCCTTGCACTTATTTGTGATAGGCACTTGAATAGAGTGAATGTGTATTGAAATAAGACCTAAATATACAAGTTATGCATTTTCGGTCGACCAACCTACACAAGTCATTTTGCCCTCAGTCGACCGAATCCAGTCTGGGTCAACCGGTTGACCACAATTCAGTCGACTGAGCCATGACAGTTCATTTGACCCTGGTCGACCGAAACACCTTGACGTCAACAGTTTGACTTCCTGGTCGACCGAGACCTTTTTGAACGACACCAACCTAGTCGACCAAGTTCCCACGTGTGGGAACCCAACGGTATGGTCGACTGACCAGATAGTTCATTTTTTTCCTGATCGACCAAACCGCACCATTTTGGAAAATCACTCTTCCTAGTCGACCGACCCTAAAGTTCAAAATTGGCCCGGTCGACTGAGTCATATGAACTTCGGTCAATCAAAAGTCTTCTGGTCGATTGAGTCTCTCAGGTTGCCTTATATATTTTACTACGGTTAAATATTTTTAACAAGGTTAAAATAATTAAAACTTCATTAATTTTTTCTAATAATACCAGGTTTGTCCCCAACGGTCATAATTCATGGGGTGTCTATAAATACCCCTTCATTTGGGAAAATTATGTAGGAGATTAGGAAACAAAATAAAAATTCTCTCTCAAGCCAAATATTTTCTACTACTCATTCTCTTACTCTAATCACTCATACTTACCCTCTTCAATTGCTTAAAAATCTCTATAAGTTGATTGAGTGTTGGTTTTAATAGGTTTGCTCTCCCATTTGTGTGTTGATTGAATCGATTTTAACGAGAGCTCAAACCTAAGTGTTCTTAGGGGGCTTAGCTAGTAATTCTATCCTAAGAAGACTTTCCTAAGCTTCTGAGTATTGCATTTGCATTACAATAACTTAGGAAACTCGTAGTTGTTTTTGGGTTTCAAAAACATTTTCAAAAATATTCTCAAATATCTTGTGTGATTTATTTTGATATTTTTGAGAAGATATTCGTGTTTGTGATATTAATCTTGTTGCAATAATCACTGACTTACATATCATTTTGCTGAATACAAAGATTATATATCCCTTGCAAACCAAGCATATTCATTATCTAATCTTAATGTGATCAAGATATCCTACTGATTGATATTCTTGAGACTTGATTGATATCTTTGTTTGAGCACATTGTTTGAATATCTTGTGATGCAAGGATTGCTTGTTGATACTCTCATGCACTCATTACACTGATAGCAAATACATTTGAGAGTTGAAATATTAGACCTCACTAAGCTTACATATTAAATCATTTGTGGTGTTTGTGACTGAGTGCATTTGGGTACATATCTGCTTTACACGAAAGCACAATCACTGTACCATTTCATTGATTGTGAACATACTGTTGTATTTCCAAGCACGGGCTTGAAGAGGGAGACTAGCCCTGCGAAATAGTCTCGAATTGGCTTAGACCCAGTTAGGAAAGCTAGGTGCACCATCCTATTAAGGTGTAGGTTGAGGTCAACCCTGCTAATTGACCAAGTTGTAAAGGTTGAGGTCAGCCCTGTGCTAATTGACTTAGTTGTATTAGGTACCGCTCCACCCATTAAGCGAGCCTTTAGTGGAATCCTCGGGCTTGCGAGCTAGAGGCGGGGACGTAGGCACAGTTGGCCGAACCCCGATAACATATCGTGTGCCTTGTTTATATTTCTACATTTTATATTTATCACACTTGTATGTTATGGTGTGAATGATGCGCATGATTTAAATTTCTGCATATTATATTATTAATGCATTTGGAATTGCATAGAAAGACCCTAAGTTGTATTATACGGATATTTCATTCAACCGAAAGACTCTAAGTTGTATTATACGGGTATTTCATTTAACCTAGTAGATAAATTTTAAAATTCCAATTCACTCCCCCTCTTGGGAGTACACCAATTCTAACGATTGGTATCGGAGCCTCATTGCACTAGATTTAAATGTTTTTGTAAAAAGATCGCAATGGCTCAATTTGGTGTATCCTCATTCGGTGAGGGACAATCACCTTCCAGTCCTCCATTGTTTTGTGGTGTCGATTACACCACTTGGAAAATTAGGATGAACATATTTATAAAATCAATGGATTGGATGGCCTGATGAGTGATTGTTAATGGGATTTGTATGCCCTTAAATGAAAATGATACTAGGTTAATGCATGTGAATTCATGTTCCATGGACTTATTATACTATGCTTTAGATTCTAATATTCTACTTGAATTTATGGCATGTCATAGTGCACAAGAAATCTGGGATGAAGTAGAAAAGAAATATGGAGAATCCCAGGAGAAGGAGATCGTAACTCCTCCAAATGCTCCAAGCTCAATTGATCAAGAGGAGGTAAATCATGAGCTTAAAATCAACGAGGAGGTATATGATATTCACTCTAGTTCATATGATGATTCTTGTGCTGAATGTTGTGTTGTGACACATACTGAATCATTTATTAAACATAAGGATAATTCTGTTAATATTGCATGTGATGATTCATCTGTTGATTCCTATAATATATTTTGTGATGAATCTTCAAATGTTTCTTGTGATGATGATGGTATGAATGCATACAATGATTCATGTGTTTCTCAATTTGATAAATCCTGTGATGAATCATTTGATGAAATGCCTTCATATGGAAAACTAGAAAAGACTTCATTTAAAATGCATAGAATTCTAGTTGAGATATCAAAGAAGAAAACATTTTTGAAAAATGAAAATGAAAAGGTGGTAAAGCACTTAAATGATTTGGAAGAATATCAAGCCACTCTAGAAAGGAGAAAAATTGAGAAGGTTTTGAAATTCATTTGCTTAGAAAGAAAAATTAAAAATTATTCTAAAATGTCTCTCAAATCCTCAAGTGAGAAAGATAATCTAAACAATCCCTTCAGACTTAAAAAGAAAATTCTTTTCAAAAAGGATTCAAGTTGTTTGCATAAAACCAATAGTCTAGCCTCACTGAAGAAAAATAGAATAAATAAGCACAATCTTTTATGTATATTCAATACTTGCTTATTTTGCAAAACTATGTGGCACGTATGGTTTAATTGCTTACTTAGAAGTGCTAGAGGCTTAGAAAATGAAATGAAATGGGTAATCAGCAAAGCAAACCCCGTAGGTCCTAAGGAAAAATGGATTTTAATTAATTTAATTATTTGATGCTTCCTTAGATCCTAGGTTTAGGTTTAGGGGGTTGTGATGACTGTAGGTTTGGGAAGTGATTGTTGCTTAAAATGAAAATCTTAGTATACACACTCACTAAACTATCTTGTTATACTAAGACTCTTTAACCACTTCCAAATGGACATGGCATCTATGCCTCGTACTTAATTCTAAATGCTTAACCCATGCTAACATGAAAATCACAAAGTTAACCAACTGTTGTCCATTGCACAAAATTGAGTGTTACGGTTCTATCTTATATCATATATCACTATACCCTAAACTCACTTTTGAATATGAAAAGCCTAAAATGCCTAATAAAATAGTTAGTCATCACTCTAGGCTTAAAGCACTATTGATCATAAATGACTAATATACATTGAGTGCTTCTCATAGCTATAACCAAATTAGAGGCATCCATTAGGGGACTGGTCCCCTTGAGTTAAATTGTAAAACCTTTTATTTTGGTTTAATCGCTCCATAGGAAATACTCACCAAACCATGATCATATTCAGTGGAGCTTCACTTATTCCTTGGTACGTATCCTTACTCCTTTATGTCATCATATCTGAAGGATACTCACCAATCACCAAAGAGCATTGTTCAAGAAAAGTCACATACTCCTTTTTGCTCTTTGCCAAAATAGTTATGGCTCAAAGAAAAGTGCAGTCAAAGTGAGATTATTCTCTAACTTAGTCTCTAAGTTTAGAGGTTGTAGTAACTGCAAGACTGGGAAGTAATCTACGCTCAATATGTTAAATCTTGGTACATGCCTCAATTGTGTAATATCTCTTCACCAAGAATCCCTAAGAGTCATGTTAATGTGAAAATACATATAACATATCAAATTTGAACCCAAAGGAGAGCTTTGGATCAAAATGAAGCCAAATCGGAGAAATTCACTACACTTGGTTGACCAAGCATTGACTGAGTAAAAGCTCCCGGTCGACCGAACACCCCTTGACTTTGACCTTATGGTCAACCAAAATTTAGTGAACCTCTCCACCCCGGTCGACCAACATGTTGGTTTTCCCTTGGTAAACCGAACATAGACATAAAACTCCATCTCGGTCGACCGTCCATCTCAGTTCAAATTCTCCCCGGTCGACCGAGTAGTGTCGATTCGTGAAGAATTTGAACCTTTGGTCGACCGTATCTGCTCCTGGTCAACCAAACTACGATATACTTATATCCTTCCTATGTTCAAAGCTCATTTGCGCAAAAAATCCTAAGAGCTCTTTCACCATTCCTCCAAACATTACCAAGCAAACTTAGACCAATGCCTAACCTCCATCATCTAGCACTTAAGGATCGTGTTGAAAACCATGATTTAGCACACACTGAGGATGAATACTTCTTATAAGAATGATCCAAGGTTAGATACGTACGAGAGTTTCTTCCTAAGGAAGTAATACTGGGTAAGATCTTAGATTTAGAATTCATGAATCGCTATTTTGGGAATGTAATGAACATGTTTGAATATCAAGGCTGGAAAACTTTCATTTCTTATCAGCCTAGGGGTCACTACCCAACGTACGTTAGGTTATTTTTACACAAATCTGGGTAATGATGAAAATAGGTACTTTTAGATTTGGTGCAACCTCAAAAGGGGGGGGGGGTAAATCAGGTATTTAAAATTTATTTACTAGGTTGACAAATTTAATCAGTAGTACAATCCAACCTAGAGTTAGTCTACACAATCAATAGATAAACATACACATGCAATAAAGATAAAGTGCAGAAATGTAAAGAATATGTACGATATGTTATCTGAGTTCGGCCAACTGTGCCTACGTCCCCGCCTTGGCCACACCAGCACAAGGATTACCACTATAATACTCACTTAAACGGGTGGAGCGGCACCTAATACAACCAAATCAATTAAAGGGGCTGACCACAACCGACATGCCTTAACACCTAGCTTTCCTAATCGGGTCTAAACCAATCTGAGACTATTCTACAGGGCTAGTCTCCCTCTTTAGGCCCGTACCTGGAATACAACCAATGTGTATAAAATGTTTGTACATGGAAATTCGCTTTTAGACAAGCAGATGTGTGACAAGAAGATGTGTGCACCAGTATAGCTCAATCAATAATGCAAGCACGAATGATATGTAAATATGCTCAGTGCTCTAATGTGTGCTAAACACTCAGTCACGTATAAGCTTTCAATTCAGATATAGAGTGTATACCCAAGCAATATTTGAAACACACTAGGTGAATAATACAATATCATATCAAGGTTTCCAAATATGCTAAGCAAGTTCAAACAAACAAACTCAATGATATATTCTAATATTCAAAGCACAATAGAGTTGTTTGGAAGTGATATTTGGCTAATATAGGGTTTTGAAAGTTGAGAGAATTTTGCCCTAATCAAGTTTGCTAATCCTTGTTAATTATGACAAATGAGAGAATATATATAGGCGAGGAATTTTTGACCATTGGGGACAAAGTGGGTATAATTAAAATTGCTTAAAAGACCATTAAGAATATTAACCCATTTTATCCCATTTAAAAATTTAGTAAAAATATTTTAACCCGCGAGGTTAGGGTGCCTGGCCAAAGGTTCTGGTGCCCAAATAGACACAATCAAAAATTCAACTTTTAAAGGTTCGGGTGCCTAAAGGACGAGTTGGTCGGCTCAAACAAAATCAGTAGCAAATGTTTGATAATTCAGGTGCCCGACTCACAGTTCAATCGCCTGAACTCCTTTTGAACGTAAACCTTTGGTCAGCCGAGTAGTTGAAAAGTGCCCTGACAGGCTTTCGGGTGCCTGAGGAAGATATGTTCAAAATAGATTCGGGTGCCCGAAGACCAAGTCAACATGTTGACTGGTTCGGTCGCCTATGCCGCTTTACATGGCAAAGGTTCGGTCACCCGAACCCTCTCAACTTTTCTCATTAAGTGCATTTTAGCCTTATTTTGATTGCCCTGATTAAGATAGGTGATGTAGAGGACTTGTGTCCTTAGTGTAGGTACCTAAGGTCCAACTATGGTAGTTTTGAGTATACCTACCTATCATGCATGATGCAAATTATTACAAGTTATACATGCGTATAGTTCATAATGAATTACAACACCAAATGAAGAACTAAACAAATGAATATAAATTACAACACATAGATCTTCATTCTTTGGCACAAACACTGCACGCCATCGTGATATGTCTTTCAGTCCTGAAGGGCGCACAAGGTGATCCTGCGTGCAATTCTTAGTACAACCATTAGTAGCAAGAGTATTTGTCATAATCAAAACTGGGTGTGACATATAAGGTCAACAATCTCCCCCTTTTTGATTATGACAAACACTTTATGCAAAAGTGGGTTCAGCCAAGAAAGGCTCCCCCTGACTTTATGCATAAGGATAATTAAAGTAGTGGGTAATGAAAGATTAAGCATAATTAAGCCCAATCTTACCCCACTTTTGCCTTTTCTCCCCCTTTTGGCAACAACAAAAAGGGTTAAATAATAAAGCGCGAAGGCAAAGGATGCCTTTTAGATACAAAAGGTATATTGGGAGGAATTTTAAAAAGATTCGGCAGTATGCTGTTTGAAAAAGATCATTCCCAAACATAACCCTGTACCTAAGTGACTTGTTTGGAGTTTCCATGCACAATATGTGGCAAATTGCAACTAAGTAATCCAAACAGAATGTGCATCAAGGAAGTAAGAGAAACATTCAGTATGTGATACCAATTAATAATCTTAATGTTCTATACTTCCCCAATAAATGATTATGCAAGGATCAAGATTAAAATTTTCATTTGGTTTTCACTCATCATTTCAAAAATATTTTTTACCTAAATTTTATCTTAATAATTTTTTGTTTGCCAAAACAAGCTCAATTTCAACAAGGTATTGTATAATGAAAACATGCCAGCCTAATACCAAGTGTCATACTCATGTGATAGTGAGCGTACTAACTATAATCATGCTAATTGATAAAAACACTAATATTTGTAAAGGCATGATATTTTGAAGTGAGCATGATATCTAATAAGGATTTTGTCAAAATATGCACATGGATATCACCTAGTTAATGTATTTGCCAAATGATGTATAGAATGAAAGAACAATACATTTCTATTTCTTAGGGCCTAATGATTTTATTGTTGAGTGACTCCCCCTAAGAATATCCATTTTCCTTATAAGTCAACTTGAGTGAAATTCAAATGTTATTTTATAAACAAACTCAAGTTTTAAGAAGTTTAGCATTTAGAAAATGATATATGGTTGTGTGCAATAATTAAAGAAAAATCCAACAGCATTTTGTTTGAAAATATGATCAATCCATAATAATCTACAAATATCTAAGCACTTCAAATATACACGCATAACTAGCTTCAAGGAATTTAGAATTTCAAAACAAATGAGCTAGGCGTAAATGCTTAAGAACAAATTGCATCTACATGCAAGGTATTCAAAGATCGTTTCAACCATTTACGCAAATTTCTATAGAAAATTTGACAGCATGCCAGATGTAAACAGAACATTTCCAAAAATTTACCTGCACAAAAGCGATTCTCAAACAAGCAGTATCTCAAGAGTAAGGCATGTGAGAACCTAAAATCTACCAACAGGCAATTCTCATCAATTGCATCCGCCATACAAGAGGCTTTCTACACTAAGCATGCATTTCAAAAGAATAGTAATATAAGCACAAATACATACAAATCAAGGTACTGCAAATATATATATAGTCATCTCACCAATGTCCTTGTCATTTATCTCTCGTAGCCGCTCACTGAGGATATGGAAGTTAGCCCATACCTCAGGCTGGAACTCGGTGAACTCGCAATAAAGGGAGTCAAGTCGAGCCTGTGATGAAGACATCTGCTTAGTCATGGAGACTCAAAACTCCTAAAATGAGGTAGAGAGATCGGTGATAGCTGCCATGATCTCGGCGCTAGATGGTACATGAGGCAGCTCCTGTGGGACCTGCTGAGCTCCTGGGTCTCTCTTATGTGCAGTGGGCAACCACATGTTGCCAGTGAGCTCGTAGCCCATCAACTTTAAAGTAGTGGAGTTGAAGATGTTAGAGGGCCGGACCTTCTTGATGGTGGCAAGTGGTGACCTATTTAGCCTTTCCCTAATAAATATCCTAAATAGAATCCCACCGTAGGGTAAAATGATCCTCTTTCCAACGATTTTTATGAACATCCACCTTAGGATCAACCTAGGAAGGTCTAGCTTCTTTCTGGTGAAGAGGCACCACATCACGAAGCAATCCAAATAGGATACATGGTCCCTCGATCCTGACTTAGGCAAGATGTTATAGGGAATTAGGTGGTGTACTACCTTTTCCTCTAAAGTCAAGGATATGTAGCTGGAAGTATGGGTCAGATCTGCTACAAAATTCGTCATAACTAAATTAACGAATGTACTTATAGTGAAGTCCTGCTCAGCTATCCAGGTGGAGGAAGAATCGAGGCAGATGAAGTCACCATGCTGGATCTCAAAGGTCTCTGCCAAGTAGGCATCGTCAAAGTGGAGATTCGTCTCGAGCACCCTGGAGTAGTAGCCCTGCCCATCTTAAGCAAGATTGACATAAAAGAGCCGGACAAACAACATGTACATCCCCCTAGGCTGAAAGGCAATGAACTCATACCAACCTTGATATCGAAACATGTCAAGAACATTGTTGAAGTGGGTTTGCATGAATTCGATATCAAGGATTTTTCCCAGAATGGGGTCTTTGAGGCAAAATATTTTCTTGTATTTGATTCATCGATCGGTTGTGGGAAACCACTAGTCCAATAGGACACTCGTGGCAACATGTCTATGTTCCCTAGCCATGGAGACAATTCTCAAAGAAAAAAAAACTAGGCTAGATGTGGGAAAAAATGAGAGAGCTCTCAAAAGTTGTGGGTAAAAATATACTGTTTTTTTGCCAAGAACCATATATATCAATGCAGTTCAGGTGCCTGAGCATAAGTTTGGTCTCTCGAACATCTTTAAATATGAGCACCCTCTAAGTCTTTTTAGTAGCCCAAACACGGGTTCAGTCGGCCGAATTTGAGGCACCATTTTGTATTTTTGAGGGTTGGCCGCCTGAATTAAATTTGAACTATCTAAACTAATCGCCAGAAGTTCTCCGTTCGGTTGCCCGACTATAAGTTTGGGGACCCAAAGAAGTTTGGCAGCCCAAGACGATTTGAACATGAAAATTCAGCCGCCCGAAGTCTGGTCAACTGCTTGGTCAAACTTCAAATTTGGTTGACCAAAGTGCAAATGCACTGAGGGGTTCGGTCACCTGAGCTTGGTTAACCATTTTTGATTTGACCAGTTTTTCAACAGTAGAGACCCTATGGTTCTCCTATAAGATTTAAGGCATTGATAGGACTTCAAGATGAGTTTAGGACAAAATTTGACTTTAATTTCTAAAATCTCAAATTTGTACAATATACTAGAGTATGCTTAATGTTAGATGTTCATATTTAAGTGAGAGTTAAGCATTTTGAACTTTAAATACAAGGCAATCATGCCGTGTCCATTTGGAAGTAGTTTTCTATTCAAACAGCCAATGATTTATATTCTAACCAATAAGTATATTCATTTAGTTCAGATTGGTTTTGTAATTGAATTCACAGATTGGCTTGATTCTTCAAAATATTTAATCTACAAGATTTTGAATGGTGAATATACAAAAATCTTACATTTATCAGCCCCAAGCCACTTCCTAACCCCTTAGAGAGTGCTACCCCCTATAGCTAATCCTAGCTACTAAGGAAGAGCTATGTGATCATGTAATTCCTGTTTGAGCAAGTTCTTCCTTGACTTTCAAGGGGTTTTCTTTCTTAACAACCCATACCATTTTCCATCTTTTTATTTTTGATGAGTTAGGGGTTGGTGATTTCTTAGTTTTCCATACCTGTTTGGGCTTCACACCTTTTCTTTTAAATGGGCAATCAAATTTTGTGTGCCCCTTCTTTTTACATAAGATGCATATGGTGTGAATGTATGGACTAGACGACATACTAGCATAATATTTTGATTTTTTTACAAAGTACCCCATGTATAGGTTTTTTATTTTCTTATTTTCAATTCCATTATAACCTATACCTTCCTTATCTAAGGTCATCTTTTGTGCACCTAACAATTTTTCAAAGTTTTCCTTACCTTTAGTGAACGTGTAGATGATCTTAAATTGTTCATCTATTTTCTTCTCTAGATCTTGATTTTTTGAGTTTTCCAAATCTTTGCAAGCAATATGAAGTTTCAAAATTCTTTAGACAAATTGTTTGTTTTACTTTCAAGATTTGCAATCAAATGGTTCTTTTCATCATCATTAGAAGCTTTAGATTTCAAGCCAGCCAATTCCTTTTCTAATGATTCATTCTTGCTCTCTAGTCTTTTAATTTTCAAATTATTTTCTCTTTCAGCAAGAATTTTAGAGTCACATTCCTTAATGCAAGCATCATACTTATTTTTCAGCACAGAGTATTTCTTATTTGATTTTACAAGTAACTTATGAGTCCTCATATATTCAATTTGCAGTTCCTTATAAGATGGCATGCTTTCACTAACACTACTATCATATGATTCATAATCAGATACAACATTCAATTTAGCACATGAATCATGTTCATATTTATCTACTAAGACAGAAGGAACTGAGATAACTTCATCATTAGTCAAAGCCACAAAGCACTGGTTACCTTCCTTGAGATCAGTGGAGCCTGAGTTGTACAGAGAGAAGTCCTCCTTTTGCATGGACGCACCGTATCTCTACTCAAGTTCGTCCCAAATCTTCTGAGCACTACTACACGCTATAACCTCACATAAAACATTAGAATTCAAAGCATGCAGTAAGGTATTCATGGCATCAAAATTTATCTGTACTAAATTCCTATCATGATCATTCATTTCACACTCAGATTTAGGAACATCAGTACACCCAATAGATTTCATAGGCACACAATCAACCCGATCAATGGCTTTCCAAAGTTTCCAATTCAAAGCTTTCACATACACAGTCATTCTGAATTTCCATATAGCATAATCATTACCACATAATACAGGTGGGTGTGTGACTAGTCTTCCCTCACATGAAGGGGATGTACTAATACGAGCCATCATGATCTTTTAACTAAATGACGTCTAAGTCTAGGTTACGAGGCTCTGATACCAATTGTTAGATTTGGTGCAACCCCAAGAGGGGGGGGGGAGGGGTTTGAATTGGGTATTTAAAATTTATTACCTAGGTTGACAGATTTAATCAATAGTACAATCCAACCTAGAGTCAGTCCACATAATCAATAGATAAACATACACATGCAATAAAGATAAAGTTCAGAAATCTAAATAACATGCACGATATGTTATCGGGGTTTGGCCAACTGTGCTTACGTCCCCGCCTTGGCCACACCAGCACAAGGATTACCACTATAATGCTCACTTAAACGGGTAGAGCGGCACCTAATACAACCAGGTCAATTAAAGGGGTTGACCTCAACCGAAACACCTTAATAGGATGGTGCACCTAGCTTTCCTAACTGGGTCAAAGCCAATCCAGGACTATTCCACAGGGCTAGTCTCCCTCTTCAGGCCTATGCCCGGAGTACAACCAATGTGTATAAAATGTTTATACATGCAAATTCACTTTTAGACAAGCAGATGTGTGCACTAGTATAGCTCAATCAATAATGCAAGCACAAATGATATGTAAATATGCTCAGTGCTCTAATGTGTGCTAAACACTCAGTCACGTATAAGCTTTCAATTAAGATCTAGAGTGTATACGCAAGCAATATTTGAAACACACTAGGTGAATAATACAATATCAGATCACGGTTTTCAAATATGCTAAGCAAGTTTAAACAAACAAACTCAATGATATATTCTAATATTCAAAGCACAATAGAGTTGTTTGAAGCACTAGCTTGAAAAGGATTTTTGCACACAAAAATTAGGTTAGGTAACTTGTAATAATAATGTAAGAACCTCAACCCTAAAAGTCTTTCCACCCTAGGTTTATCAAATGAAACCGGTGGAAGAACTTCATTGCTAAACTCTCTCAGAAAATTGATCAAGCAACAATGTGAATGAGAGTTCTAGCAAATGTGATTAAGCACACTAGCCTTACAAGATACTCACAATGCTTCTGAGAAATCAAGAGTGAAGAGTTTGTGAGTGTTTGGAAGTGATATTTGGCTAATATAGGATTTTGAAAGTTGAGAGAATTTTGCCCTAATCAAGTTTTCTAATCCTTACTAATTATGACAATTGAGAGAGTATATATAGGCAAGGAGGAATTTTTTACCATTGGGGACAAAGTGGGTATAATTAAAATTGCTTAAAAGACCATTAAGAATATTAACCCATTTTATGCCATTTAAAAATTTGGTAAAAACATTTTAACCCACGAGGTTCGGGTGCTCAGCCAAAGGTTCGGATGCCCAAACAGACACAGTAAAAAATTCAACTTTTAAAGGTTCGGGTGCTTGAAGGATGAGTCAGTTGGCTGAAACAAAGTCAGTAGCAGATGTTCGATAATTCGGGTGCCCGACTCACAGTTCAGTTAACTGAACTAGGTAGTTCAATCGCTCGAGCCTCCTTTTAAATTTAAACCTTCGGTCACCCGAGTAGTTGAAAAGTGCCCTGACAGGCTTTCGGGTGCCTGAGGAAGGTGTGTTGAAAATAGGTTCGGATGCCCGAAGACCAAGTCAACATGTTGAATGGTTCGGTCGCTCGTGTCGCTTTACACGACAAAGGTTCGGTCGCCCAAACCCTCTCAACTTTTCTTATTAAGTGCATTTTAGCCTTATTTTGATTCCCCTGATTAAGATAGGTGATGTAGGGGACTAGTGTCCTTAGTGTAGGTACCTAAGGTCCAACTATGGTAGTTTTGAGCATACCTACCTACCATGCATGATGCAAATTATTACAAGTGATACATGCACAGTTCATAATAAATTGCAACCCAGAATGAAGAACTAAACAAATGAATATAAGTTACAATACATAGATCTTCATTCTTTGGCACGAACACTGCACACCATCATGATATGTCTTTTAGTCCTAAAGCATGCACAAGGTGATCCTGCATGCAATTCTCAGTACAACCATTAGTACCAAGAGTATTTGTCATAATCAAAACTGGGTGTGACATATAAGGTCAACAGGTACTTCTCTAGAGTATTAAGGACTGATGTTCGTTTCGATGCACAGTGTCTTTCAGATGTCATTGATATAGATTGTGAAGATTTTGAGTGACCAGATGTGGTGAATTCCTAAATTCATGAATAGGAATTTATGGTTGCCACATTTGCAAACCTGACCTTGTCTGATCTAGGCACTACCAGCCAAAACCATCCCCCACAATATAGGCAGCTTACGTTAGAGGCTAGAGTAGTGCACCATTTGATCACATATAATGTCCTGCCCAAGGCAAATTTTAGAGTGCACCTATCCTTCCTAGATTGCTTTATTATGTGGTGTTTATTTTCTTGAAAGAAGCTAGAGCTACCTAGTTTAATGATTCAATGGATGATGGCCAAAATGATTGGCCACAAAATTATCATGTCGTAGGGGGGATCCTAAACAAGTTGTTTCGATCCGTAGGAGTCACACGCTCAAATGTGGCTTCACTGAAGAGAAGACGACCTACTAATATATTCTCTGGCGTCACCCTGAGACTTATGGGGTATAAGCTAGTTGGTAACATCATCTTTCCTTCTAGGGGTGCAATAGCATAGCGAGAGGCCCTGCAGGAGCCACCATAGCCCATGCAGCCGTCAAATGTTGATCTAATGGCTACCATCACTAGTTTATTTGATTCATTTGGGAATTTTGGAGAATCAGTCTAGTCAGACCTACGAAATTTGGCATCGTCATCCACTGCCCTTCATGACGAGTTCCGGCAGTTCTCCATCTCTACTGCTAGTCGATTCACAAATTTAGAGAGGACCATGATAGTTAGCTTCAGTGAGTTGAACGATCGTATTTAGGAGATGTAGGATGAGAGAGACCGGATGACCATGGATTTTGACTTTGATGCTAGTGACGGTGGTGATGATAGAGGGGAGTTCTAGATTCTGGAGAGCATCTTGCAGATCAGAATGTGTGGCTTTGATCCATTTTATTTTATATCATCTAGTTTGTACCTATATAAAACAACTTTTACTTTTGTTTTGTATTATCATGACGATCACATTCACCACACACACGTTGATACTATGATATGGTAATTGTGCTTTTGATTATGATATATATATATATATATATATATGCAATACTTTGATTTGCATATGTTTGTGCTTAAATGGCTATTCTGTCGAATTGCATGCTTAGTATAGAAAGCCTCTTGCATAGCGAATGCAGTTGATGAGAATTGCCTGCTAGTAGATTATAGGTTCTCACATGCCTTACTTTTGAGATATTGCTTGTTTGAGAATCGTTTTTGTGTAGGTAAATTTTGGGAAATGTCCTGTTTACAACCGGTATGCTGTCAAATTTTCTATAGACATTTGCCCAAATGATTGAAACGATTTTCTGTGCAAATGCAATTTAATCTTAAAGTCTCAATATTTTACGCTTGGCTCATTTGCATTGAAATTTTAAATTTCTTGGGGCTAGTTATGCGTATATATTTAAAGTACTTGAATATTGGCAGGTTTTTATGGAATTGATTACATCTTCAGAAAAAATGTTGCCCAATCTTTTTTTGAAACCTTTGCACATAACTTTAAATTATTTCTAAATGCTAAATTACTTAAAACTTGAGTTATGTTTCTAAAATAACATTTGAATTTTACTCAAGTTGACTTATAAAGGAAAATGCATATTCTTAGGGGGAGTCACTTATCATTAAAATCATTAGGTCCTGAGAAACAAATATGTATTCTTCACTGTATATTTGTAACACTTGGTATTTGGCTGACATGCTCTCATCATAATATACCGTGCGCAAATACATGCTTGCTTTGGGATACCAAAAATGATCATGATGAAATTAACCTTAAAATATTTTTGAAAGCATGAGTGAAAACCAAATGAAAATTAAACGTCATCTACACTATAATTGTTGATATTGTGGTAAAATGATTCTTGCATGAGTATATCACTTTTATATATCTATTGCATAATCAAATTGCACAACTCTCTTGTCCACTTCATGATGATGTTGAAGCTTTTACTTGACTGTTGGACCATGTTAAACTACTTGAGTAGTTGTGGATAAAACTGTTAGGAAATATAAACTCAAACAGGTCACATTTTATACAGGATTTATATTAGAAAGTCTGATTTACAAACGGCACTCTGCCAAAATTTTTTAAAAATCTTTCCAAAATTCGTAATGTATAAATATAATACTTACCCATTGCCTAAAGTGTTACCTCGTATGGCTCTTTTTACTATTGCCAAAAGGGAGATATGAAAAGGGGCAAAAATAATGGGTAAAATGACTTGGTTAAAAATAAATTGAATGCATATTGAAAAGGGGAGCCTTCTAAAGCTTAAATTTATATTTTTGCTCATCGTATTTGTCATCATCAAAAAGGGGGAGATTGTTAACCTTATAGATCACGCCCGATTTTGATTATAACAAATACTCATTGTATCTAATGGGTGTTTAAGACTTTGTGTAGGAACCTAAAATTGTCAAGATCAAGATGCATATAAAGTAAGTGAAGATTGAAGACCAAATTCCATTGTGTTGTAATATATATTTCATTTGCAAAATTGGTCTGTAATAGTAAATTAGGGTGTTTACTTGCAATAATCACACACCCCATGTGCATGGTCTAATAGGTAAACTCATAACTGAAACGTAACTAAAATTGGACCTAAAGAGATCTTAGGACACTCACCCTTGCACTTATTTGTGATAGGCACTTGAATAGGGTGAATGTGTATTGAAATAGGACCGAAATGCACAAGTTATGCACTTTTGGTCGACCGACCTACACAAGTCATTTTGCCCTCGGTCGAACGAATCTAGTCTGGGTCAATCGATTGACCACAATTCGGTCGATCGAGCCATGACAATTCATTTGACCCTGGTCGATCGAAACACCTTAAAGTCAACAGTTTGACTTCCTGGTCGACCGAGACCTTTTTGAACTACACCAACCTGGTCGACCGAGTTCCCACGTGTGGGAACCCAATGGTATGGTCGACCAACCAGATAGTTCATTTTCTTCTTGGTTGACTGAACAACGCCATTTTGAAAAATAGCCCTTCCTAGTCGACTGACCTTGAAGTTCAAAATTGGCCCGGTCGACCGAGTCATATGAACTCGGTCGATCGAAAGTCTTACGGTCGACTGGTTCTCTCGGGTTACTTTGTATTTTTTATCATGGTTAAATATTTTTAACAAAGTTAAAATAATTAAAACATCATTAATCTTTTCTAATAATACCAGGTTTGTTCCCAACAGTCATAATTCATGGGGTGTTTATAAATACCCCTTCATTTGGGAAAATTATGTAGGAGATTAGAAAACAAAATAAAAAATTCTCTCTTAAGCCAAATTTTTTCTACTACTCATTCTCTTACTCCAATCACTCATACTTACTCTCTTCGATTGCTTAAAAATCTCTATAAGTTGATTGAGTGTTGGTTTTAATAGGTTTGTTCTCCCATTCGTGTGTTGATTTGAATAGATTTTAAGGAGAGCTAAAACCTAAGTGTTCTTAGGGGGTTTAACTAATAAGTCTATCCTAAGAAGACTTGCCTGAGCTTCTAAGTATTGCATTTGCATTACAATAACTTAAGAAGCTTGTATTTGTTTTTGGGTTGTAAAAACATTTTCGAAAACATTCTCGAACATCCTGTGTGATTTATTTTGATATTTTTGAGAAGATATGCGTGTTTGTGATATTAATCTTATTGCAATAATCATTGAGTTACATATCATTTAGCTGAATACAAAGATTATATATCCCTTGCAAACCAAGCATATTCATTATCTAATCTTCACGTGATCGAGATATCTGTTGGAATTAGTGTATTCCCAAGAGGGGGGTGAATTGGAATTTTTAAACTTTTCTCCTAGGAAAAAATTAGATGTTAGCAAAATATTACAACCTAGGGTCTTTCTATGCAATCCCTAATGCACCGATAAATATAATATACGAAAATTTAAATTATGTGCATCATTCACACCAAAACATATACGTGCAGTAAATATAAAGTGCGGAAATATAAATAAACACACGATATGTTAACGGGGTTCAGGCAATTGTGCCTATGTCCCCGCCTCTAGCTCGTAAGCCTAAGGATTCCACTAAAGGCTCACTTAACGGGTGGAGCGGCACCTAATACTGCCAGGTCAATTAACACAGGGCTGACCTCAACCGTTACAACCAAGTCAATTCAAGGGGCTGACCCCAACCAACACACCTTAACAGGATGACGCACCTAGCTTTCCTAACCTAGTCTAAGCCAATCCGGAACTATTTCAAAGGGCTAGTCTCCCTCTTCAGGCTCGTGCCTAGAAATACAATAGTATTTTTCACAAAGTAACTGGTACAGTGATTGTGCTTTCGTGTAAACCAAATATGTACCCAGATGCGCTCAGTCACATACACCACAAGATGATTAATATGTAAGCTCAGTGTGGTCTAATATTTCAACTCTCATATGTATTTTCTATCAGTGCAATGAGTGCATGAGAGTATTAACAAGAATTCTTTGTATCTAAAAATATTCAATCAACAAATTCACACAAAGATGTCAAGCAAGTTTCAAATGTATCAATCTAAAGGATATATCAATCACGTAAATAGTAGATGACGTATATGTTCGGTTTGCAAAAGATATATAGTCTTTGTATTCAACAAATGATATGCAAATAAATATTGCAGCAAAGATCTATATTACAAACACAAATATCTTCTCAAAGATATATCAATATAAATCACACAAGATATTTGAGTATGTTTTGAAAATGTTTTTGCAACACAAAGACAAATGCAAGCTTCCTAAGATATTGCAATACAAATGCAATACTCAGAAGCTTAATGCAAGTCTTCTTAGGATAGGCTTATGAGCAAAGCCCCCTAAGAATACTTAGGTTTAGCTCTCGTAAAAATTGATTCAATCAAACACGAATGGGAGAGCAAACCTATCTAAACAAACACTCAATCAACTTACAAAGATTTTAAGCAATGAAAGACGGTAAGTATGAGTGATTGAAGTATAAAAATGAGTAATAGGATTTTTGAACTTTAGAGAGAATTTATTAATCAAGTAGGATAATCAAGTTGCTAATTTTCCCAAATGAAGGGATATTTATAGACACCTCATGAAATATAACCGTTGGGGACATAGTCGGGATTATTAGAAAAGATTAATGATGTTTTAAATATTTTAACCCTGATAAAAATAAGTTAACCACGATAAAAATGCACAGCAACCCGAAAGACCTGGTCGACTAGAACCATTTCAGTCGACTGAAGTTCTTGAGGCTCGGTCAACCGGGCTAAGAATGAACTTCAGGTTCAGTTGATTGGACGAGTATGTTCAAAGGGCAATTTTCCATTTTGCGAGGTTCGATCGACCGAGAAGATTTAAACTAGATGGTTCGGTCGACCATATCGTTGGGACAACTCCCGAGGACCCTCGTTTTACTAGAGCATTGGAGTACATTTTTCTCTCGATCGACCGGGTTGTGGTCAACTGGTTGACCTAGACCAGGTTCGGTCGACCGGGGCAAAATGAACTGCCAAGGTCGGTCGACTGAAAGTGCACAAAGTGTGCATTTCGATCCTAATTCAATACACTTTCACCCTATTCAAGTTCCTAATACATGCAAGTGCAATGGTGAGTGTCTTAGGGTCATTTTTAGGTCTTTTTGAAGACACCAAAAAATTCTAGTGTCGGTCGACCGAAGCCCCCTAAGGTCTTTTTAAGGTCATTTTTATTTTGAGCTTACATATTCGACCATCCATGTGATGTGTGCAATTATTACATACAAAAAGTCCTAATTACTATTACAGACCCTTTGCATAGAAATGAAATACAACACGATCGTAAATTGGGTCTTCAGCTTCAGTTCCTCTTTGTGCTATCACTATGATCTACCAATTAGAATACCTACACATCAACTCAGTAAACATTAAATACCTGAGTATTTGTCATAATCAAAATAGGGATATGACCTATAAGGTCAACAATATCCTACTGATTGATATTCTTAAAACTTAATTGATATCTTTGTTTGAGCATGTTGTTTGAATATCTTGTGATATAAAGATTACTTGTTGATACTCTCACACACTCATTACACTAATAGCAAATACATTTGAGAGTTGAAATATTAGACTACACTGAGCTTACATATTAAATCATTATTAGTGTTTGTGACTGAGCGCATTTGGGTACATATCTGCTTTACACGAAAGCACAATCACTGTATCATTTCATTGATGGTGAACATACTGTTGTATTTCCAGGCATGAGTCTGAAGAGGGAGACTAGCCCTGCAAAATAGTCCCGGATTGGCTTAGACCCGGGTAGGAAAGTTAGGTGCACCATCTTGTTAAGGTGTAGGTTGAGGTCAGCCCCGCTAATTGACCTGGTCGTAAAGGTTGAGGCCAGCCCTGTGCTAATTGACCTGATTGTATTAGGTGCCGCTCTACCCATTAAGTGAGCCTTTAGTGGAATCCTCAGGCTTGCGAGTTAGAGGCGAGGACGTAGGCACAGTTGGCCGAACCCCAATAACATATCGTGTGCCTTGTTTATATTTCTGCACTTTATATTTACTGCACATGTATGTTATGGTGTGAGTGATGCTTTTGATTTAAATTTCCGCATATTATGTTATTGACGCATTTGGAATTGCATAGAAAGACCCTAGGTTGTATTATATAGGTATTTTATTTAACCTAGGAGATAAATTTTAAAATTCCAATTCACCCCCCTCTTGGGAATACACCAATTCTAACAAAACTTTTCCTAAAAATGAAGACATTAATTAGAATGACTATGATAGTATTCAATATAAATCTTTCACTATAGTTTTGTTTCTCCTTTTAAGGTTGTTTTACATGCATATTTTTATTATCTTAGTCCTTTCTGATGATGTCAAAAAGGGTAGAAGTATCTTAGCAAAACTGGGAAAATAAAATAACTTGAGCTCCATTGCCAAAATTTTGATTGCATGACTGGTTATTTGATGTCTTCATTCCACTTATGCCTGAATTACATTATAAAATCTTTCTATGCATATTCTCAGAGGGAGCCTTTTTAAGGCTATACCCATTTTTGCTTAAGTATTTGTCATCATAAAAAATAGGGAGATTGTTGACTATATAAGTCATATCCCATTTTGATAATGACAAATCTCTTTGTATCTTACCTGTGCACTGAGCTTTTGAATAGGATTATTCTTAGCACGCACAGATTGTAATAATATTGGCGTTGCTAAAAGAAACCAAATGCTCAAATCACAAAATGGCAAATTGAAGAACAAAAGGGAATGAAGACCATTTTTCTTTATTGTAATTTCAATTCAAATTCTTGGGTCTGTAATAATTATGGTTTATAATAATTGCATCTCATGCGTAATAGGTATTTATGCTTAAAGGCCATAGAATGACCATAGGAACCAAAACCCTTAAGATAAAAATGCCACAACTTATTCACACAGGGTTGAAAAAGATCAAGGGAAAAACATGACAAAAATGTTTTAGTGGCCTCGATTGACCGACAATATAGCATGTTAAACGCTCAGCTGATCGAACCTCGGCCAATCGACCAATAGTGAATGTACCATCCATGGTCACCCAACCATTAAATAGGAACATTTTGGCCTAACAAGGCTTAATCTCGTTTTGATGATAACAAATCAAGGTTAATTAACATGTCTTTGTGAGTATAAGTTTCAGGACTTAAGTGATCTTATGGTTTCAAGTGGATATACTTGAAGAATCTGAATGGAAAATCACACTTAAGGCTATGATACAGGAGAAACATGAACGTTCAAGTCATGTGAGACATGAAACTCGTTGAAGTAGTGTATAAAGCTTAGAAGACATATTGGAAGCTTCACAACATGAAGACTTAGACACTAAGATAGGAAAATCATATGAAAGTCTCATGTAAGTACTTCAAAACTCAATACTGATTGATTGAAGCTCCTAGGAAATATCATTGGACTTAGATACCTGATTTTATTCATGGAAAATATTTTCTCAAAGTCCAAAATGAGTTTTCAAATGAATAAATTAAGTTTGGAACCAAAAATCATTGAAAAACAAGTTTGCTAAAAGGATAGGCGACTGATGAAGAATCATCTGGTGACCATGGTGCTTCTATGTTTGAAAATATTCAAATAGAATAGGAACAGGAAACTGACCTATCAGGCACAGTCAACTGACCTTATTCTTACTTTCAGAATACACTAATTTTAAAGGAGCATAGGCGATTGACCCTTTGGGGACAAGTGATTGATGCGAGTGTTTAAACGTTAAACAACGCTGATCTTGTTTTCAAATCTTGCGTGAATGGTTTCCAAATTGAGATAAATTCAAAGGAAAGTTTTTGAAACTCTAGTGCACTATATAAACTTATTTTTCTCACACATTAGGGTAATAATATATGGAGAGAACACAAACGACATGCATATTTTTTCTATTTACTCTATTGTTGTGTTCTTACTGCGAGCAAGAAGAAATTATGATATGTTCTTTTGAATCTTATACACATAAATCAGATTTCTGGTGATATACTTAAAGCTTTAACTTTCATATTGTTTTTGAAGTATAATTTTTGAATCTACCGTTGTACTAATCTGCTCGTTTAAGGAGTTTTTTTCTTATACAAGCAAGTATTTGTTGTTTCTTGTATTTTTGTTGGTTCAGTGGATTAAATCATTGCCTAGTGGGAGGGGATTCTCGTTAGAGAGGTGAACTCCACCTTTGCGGGAGAGAGGGTGTAAATTCATCTGGTAATGAAGTTGGTAAAGGAAATCCTCGCTGCGTGTTGCTAGAAGTAAGGACGAAGGCTGCAGTCGAACCTTATAAAAACAACAGTATTCAACTTCCTCTTCTCTACTCTATTATTTTCTGCAAGTTATAAACTGTGTGCATGAATTTTTTTTTTTTTTAATAACTTGATGAATATTATTTTGTGCTCAAAATTAAATCTTGTTGAATATTTGAGGTTGAGCTCAACATTTGAAAATCTATTTAAGGAGGAATCTTGTTAAACATAGTAAACTTGCTGAACATATTTTTTTTGAAATCAAATATATATTAGTTGTATGAGCGAAGCATTGATTTGACCATTCAAAAGGGTTTACAACTTTGAGTTTGAAAATATATAATCTGAGGATTAACTTATTTGTGAACATATTTTGTGAATGAAGTATATGTGCTAAAAATAAGTAAGCATTTTACAAAATCTGTTTTGAAGGAAAATACATGTGCTGAAAGTTAGATCTTAATATTGATTTTCATTAAGGCATAAAGCAATCACTGGATTCATTCTTGATTACATTATTGTGAATCTTCTTGAGTTAAGCTGAAAATAATAATACGAACAAGGGCTCATGTAACGCCCCGAACCCTTAACCCCGGGTCTGGCGCGTTATACCTGATAAAATCCATGATAATCCATAAATCAATATATACGCAGTGGAAAACATAAACTAATCTTCATATAACATAATACTAGAGTTTACTAATTCTAACTATAATCCATAATAAATCATCCATCACTTGCATTTCCATAAATCTACATAACTCCCAAAACATGAGCTCTCAAAGCTCGATCTTGAGGAAATCCTGAAAAAAATAAATTCATATTCGGGTGAGACACATCTTAGTAAGGGAAGAAACAATATATTAAACACAGCATGTGACTAACATGAGGTATATAGATATCATTTTAAATACATTTTCAAATCATTATCGTAACATTAAAACCATTTTCTGAACCAAAACAATCAAATGCAAAGATTTACCCACGAGATTACCTGCCTATACAAGTAGCACCCCTCTACTCTAATACTTAGATAACCCTAAGGTCACAATTAAAACATACCAAAGCACTTACCTTACTCAGTAAGCTCTCAAGTGTAAGATTAATCTTGTACTCACATAGTTCAACAATAGTTTACTGGCAAAGGCCCTAAGGATAGGGAAATCCACCCACCCATACAAGTAGGTTCCCTCTGCCCTACTACGTTATGTGGCTACTGCCACATCTGTAGCTACTAGTGCACTCGCCTTACTCAGCAAGCCCTCAGGCGAAAGGTACACCTCGCCCAATTGTAACATGTTCTACATACATACATACTTCTAATATCATAATACATAATTCTTTCTATCATTATTCAATCATACACATCTGTTCATATTCATAGCTTAACATTGTATTGCATTTCACTTTAAGAGTCCATTTGTATCATTCACGTTTCACATTTAATTTCATTGCATTGTCATTCCATTGTTATTTCATTGCTTAACGTTTTCATTTCATTCCTTCGTACTACAGCTTGTCTTTAGCCATCATCAGTTAGTCCATAGAGATGTGCGCTAGAATCTGCTAACACAGCTCCTTTTAGCTGTCATCAGTTAGTCTACATAGAAATGAGCTAGATCTGCTAACATGGTTGTCTTTCAGCTGTCTTACATTTACATGGTTGCATTTAACATACACAAGCAACATTGTCCATATCACATTTTACTCATAATGTCTTACTTACTTAGCCTGCATCTCATACATTTAACATATACTTGCACACAATTTCATGCCACACAATTTAACAGTAAAAATTCATACATATTCCTGTAAAATAGGCCAACCCACATTTAACATTTATAAGCAGAAAATACATTTCTTTTCTTACATAATTCCTCAGAAATCACTTTTCACTTTCATTCATTTATACATAACTACATAAGCAATCTTAGGCTCAGGAAACATATTTTTACGTGGTTGGCATTTTATAATTCATACCAAAATATACATATAATATAACATAATTTATTACCTTTAATTTCATAAAATCTGATTTAATATATAATTTCCCCTTACCTGATTTCTTGCACTATCAGGGACCTCAAAAAGTTGCCTGTGGCGCTCACCTGGACCCTGATTCAAAAACCATAGTTCCATTAAATTATTCCTAAATAAAATACTATTTAAATATTTTATAGGGCCATAATTTTCAAATAAATAGTTATACCCGCAAATATAACCAATTTGCCAAATTTTTAAAATCCCACTCTCGCATTGGAGTGGAGCCTAGAAGACCCCAATTGGAAGTTTATCTACGTAAAAATGACGACAATCGCGACTAGGACCACGTATTGGTACCCGGTCATTGATTTAACAGCATATTTAAAGAGAAATTGGGAAAATGGGGAAAATTAACCTTTCTCCAGGAGTAGTGCCTAAGCCGTTCCCACAACAAATATGCTCCAATAGAAATGTCGGTGGCGGAACTAGGAATCTAACGGCACCTTCCTTTTCCCCATTCACTCAAACTCATCGAGAAATTAAGAGAGAGAGAGAGAGAGAGAGAGAGAGAGAGAGAGAGAGAGAGAGACGGAGACGAACGCGAGTGTTGTAGCAGAGAGAGCTCTTTGTAAAAAAATTTTCAAATCCCTACCTGTAGAAGCTTACAGGTTAAGCTTCTTCATATAATTATATATATACAATACTTTAACTATATTATTATAATAACCTTACATATATACATAAAACTTATATTATATTATTCTTATATATATATATATATATATATATTTACACCTTTATTTCAATTATTTTTTTTTATCCAATGTAATAATGTTTAATTTAATAACTAATTATTTAAATACTTAATTTATCTTAATTTAATTCAATTTTTTAATTTTTTTTTTCCTTTTTCCCACGCCATTCCTTTTATTTATTTATTTGTTATTTTATCTATTTTTTTTATTATTTCAATCATTTTAATTTTCTGAGTCTTTACAGCTCAACTGAATATGTTATCTTTTATTGTAAATTTAGTTTGTATATCCATATTCATATCTAAAGGGTTGTAATTAACATAGTTCTGATTGTTGTATATCTACAAATATACATACATACATATATATATATATATATATATATATATATATTGGAAACTTGAATAGTTAAGGGTTGAAGTATTTAAACTTCCATGAATAATTTTTAAATAACCCAATTCACCCCCCCCTCCTTGGGAATACATCCTAATTTCAGAACATTTTCGCCTTCCTCGCCCAACTAACCAAATGAGCTAAATATAGCTCAATCGACCGAACCTACGAAGGTTCGAAAAATCGCCCGTAGCTCAGCCAATTGGCGATTTGCTCGAGCAACCGACCTGAATTAATTTTGAATATCTGTGAGGGCTCAGTCAATCGGAAAAATGCTCGGTCAACGGAACCTGTCAAGTTAGTCAACCGACTATTAATTCGGTCGACCGAACCTTTCTGTTTGGCCACATTTTTAAGTGCTTAATCTCATTTTAATTTATCATTAAACTTTTTCGAAATACCGGTTGTGTCCTTAACGGTTATATTTTTGGGGGATTCTACATACACCCCTTCATTTGGCCTGATTCAAAATGAGATTAGCAATTTGATTAAGCAAAAATTCTCTCTAAAATTTTTGAGTTTTTATTGCCTATATATTTAGATTCTTCAAGCATAATATACACTCTCTTTGGTTCTTCTTGGAAAAATCATCTTTGATAAGAGAGCATTTATTTCATCCCCTTCATTTGCATTACTGTTGCAACTTGAAGAGTGAGTATATTTGTGAGCCTCATACATATACTCCAAAGCTAGTATACTCTCTCATTCATTATTGTTGAAATTATTTTTAGAAAGTTAGCTTGAGTTGATCCCAGATTATTTCATTGATAAATACTATCTTGGGATAACTCTTTTTAGCTTGAGAATCTTTGCATATTTGTTGTAAGATTCAAAGGCTAGGTTTTGTGCTTATTGCAAAAATATTTTTGAGAAGCTAATTTTTACTATCTCTTGATTTTATAGCTGAAAAATATTTTGTGGAGATAAAGTTATTTGAAGTATAGGTCTTTGAAATGCCATTACTGAATTACACCTATTTGATTCAAAGATCAATATTACCACCATCTATTATATTACTTGATTGACATATCTTTTTAAGAGATTAAGTACATAATCTCCATTGAGCATAAATCTTTATCATACTGAAGTGCAATGGTTATATTGTGGTACATATCTGCTTAGTATAGAAGCATTTGTATTGTACATAAAAAGTATTTGATTGTCTGTTGTATTCCCGACGTATGGTCGGAAGAGGATTGCACTAGCTTGTAACGTGCACTGGATGGTTTAGATTCGGTTAAGAAAACCAAGTGCGCCTTTCTAAGGTGTGGTTGTAAAGGTTGGGGTCAGCCCTATGAATTTGACCAGGGGTATTCCTCGCTCAGTAAGGAGAGGTTTTGTAATTGGTGCTGCTCCACCCGTAAGTGAGCAAAGTTTTAGTGGAAATCCTCTTGCTTGTTAGCTTGAGGCGGGGACGTAGGCACGGTTGCCAAACCTCGATAACATATATGGTGTTATTTCTTACTTTATCTGCTTTACTTTCAGGTATTTGCTTGGTGAGATTTATGTGCTAAATTTATTGCGTTAAACCATTAAATATTTATTTGTGATTGTTTGGAAATACTAGAAGCACGCAAATCAATTGCTTCTTCATCTATTTATAAATTCAATACTTGTTCTAGACAGACTCTAGGTTGTGATATACTAATTGTGAAATATTTAACCTAGAATTTTTAAATCTTCAATTTAACCCCACCCCCTCTTGGGATTACACCAAAGTCAACACTGTGCATTAGATGTAAATGAGTTTAATAGAGTCATGACTTGTAAAAATGCTAAAGAAATATGGGAAAAATTAGAAATCACATATGAGGGCACTAAGGATGTAAAGGATAGTAGGATAGACATGCTCACCAGTGAATACGAAGCATTTAAAATGTCTCCTAATGAATCAATTCATTCTATGTACACTAGGTTCACCCACATCCCAAATTCTTTTGATGCTCTTGGTAAGACTCACCCTACTTATGAGATGATTAGGAAAATTCTTAGAGGTTTACCACTAGTTTGGGAAGCAAAAGCTATTGCCATAGCTGATGGAAGGAACTTAAGGTAGTGACGGTGGATGAGCTGATCGGATCACTCATCATATATGAATTGATGATAAATGAAAGGATGAGTGAGAAGAACAAAGCAAAGAAAGTAGCAACTCTCAAAGCATCTACCAGTAGCTCTAGTGAAGATAGTGATTCGGAGTTAGAAGTGGATATGGGCCTTCTAACTAAAAAGTTTGGCAAGTTCCTGAAAAAGAACAAGAAGTACGGTAGAAATTTTCGAGACTTGAAAAAGAAAAAGGAGAGTCATGCAAAAGAAAACAAAACGATAATCCTCCAACGTGCTACAATTGCAGAGAAGTTGGGCATATCAAGTTGGACTATCCTCAACTAAAGAAAGTGTCCTAAAAGAATAATAAGGCACTGAAAGTTAGTTGGGACACACATAGTTCCAGTAGCTCAAACACTGAATCCAGTGATGATCAAGTTGCTAATTTTTTCCTAATGGCACACAACGATCACGAGGTACAATCATTTTGCTCTGCCTCATCATATTATTCTAGTGATTATGATAATAATAATAATAATAATAATAATAATAATAATAATAATAATAATAATAGCATGCTTTCATATGATGAATTACAACAAGAATATCTATATACTCTTAAAATGCTTGAGAAAATGTCTAAGAAAAATTCTGATTTGAAAACTAAGTTAAAGGAATTTTCAAAGCTTTTGGAAAAATAAAATGAATCTCATGATTCTTTAATAAAAGAAAAGGATATGAAAATTATGGAGTTAGAAAGAAATTTGGAAGACAAATCTAAAATTATTTATAAATTCACAGAGGGTCAAAATAATTTTGAAAGACTTCTTGGGGTTCAAAGAAATTCTTTAGATAAGGAAGGTGTTGGTTTTAATGGGAAGGAAAACCTAAAACAGAAAAATCTTTAGATGGGATACTTTGTGAGGGAGTCAAAATCTTATGTCCCATCTAAAGACTCTTATAGGTATACTACATGTTTTAAATGTAAGAAGTTAGGTCACATAAAATTTGACTGTCCTTTTAAGAACAAGGATATTAGAATTAAGAAGGTTTGGAAAGTCAAAGGAGAGTCGAGTACTAACCCATATGGACCCAAGAAAATATGGATACCAAAATTAGTTATTTAAATGTCTATTGCAGGTGTGTTTGAGATCGTCCTCTTCAAAGGACAAATGGTACATAGACAACAGATGCTCGCGACCCATAATTGGAGATAAAGCAAAGTTCGTATCCATCACACCAAAGGATCGAGGGTTTATCACCTTCGGGGACAACGCAAAAGGTAAAATCATAGGAGTAGGTAAGGTTGGTAAGGATCCATCTCTAGATATAGATAATGTTTTACTTGTTGATGGATTGAAATATAATTTTTTAAGTATAAGCGAATTATGTGATAAAGGACATAGGGTGTCTTTTGAACATGATATATGCTTAGTAGAAAATATATCTAAGAATAAGATTCTATTCACTCCTGAGCGAAATAAAAATGTTTATACCACTAGTTTTGAAAACTTAGCCTCTCAATATGTGAAATGTTTTTCTGCTATAAATGAGGCTAGTTGGTTTTGGCATAGGAGATTAGGACATGCTAACATGGATTTATTATCTAAACTAGTTAAGGGAGAATTAGTTAAGGGCTTACCTAAGACTCAATTCGTGAAAGATAAAATATGTGATGCATGCCAACTAGGAAAACAAACTCAATCTACCTTTAAGAATAAGAAAGTTATATCCACTACTAGGCTACTACAAATGCTGCACTTAGATCTATTTGGTCCTAATCAAATTCAAAGTCTTGGAGGTATGTCATATGATTTTTTCATTATTGACGATTATTCTAGATTCACATGGGTATTATTTTTGGCACACAAAGAAGAAGCATGTGAAAAAAATTGTTAAACTTTGCAAGAAAATTCGAAATGAAAAGGGTCATATAATCACAAATATCCAAAGTGATAAAGGTAGTGAATTTAAAAATTAGGACATGGAAACTACTATGACACTCATGACATATCCCATAATTATTCTGCACCTAGAATACCACAACAAAATGGGGTAGTTGAGAGAAAGAACAGATCTCTACAAGAAATGAGTAGAACAATGTTAAATGAACATAAGTTACCCAAATACTTCTAAGCTGAAGTAGTGAGCACTGCTTGCTATGTATTGAACATAGTTTTGATTAGGCCCACTCTAAATAAAACTCCTTATGAACTATGTAATGACCATAGGCCTAATATTTCATATTTTCATGTATTTGGCTGCAAATGTTTTGTTCTTAGAGAAAATGAACACGTAGGAAAATTTAATGCAAAATCTGATGAGGGTATCTTTCTAGGCTATGCCTTAGATAGTAAAGCCTATAGGGTGTATAACAAAAGAATGTTGGTCGTTGTAGAATCCATCCATGTAGTGTTTGATGAGTCCAATCCGTTCCTTAAAAAGTCTGACGAGGATGATCTTAAGATAAGAAAGGAATTAGAAAAATTATCCATTGAAAATAAAGCATACAAGAGCACTAAAATTAAAGAAATATCTACTGAGGATAATCAAGTAGAAAGTGAGGTACATAAACTACCTAGGGAATGGAAATTTGTAAGGAATCACCCCAAAGATCAAATTATAGGTGAACCATCACGTGAAGTAGCTACTAGTTCATCACTTAGAAATATGGTTAGCCATTTTGCATTCTTATCACAAGAGGAGCCTAAAAATGTAAATGAGGCCATTAAGGATGAATCTTGGATGTTATCTATACAGGAAGAATTAAACCAATTTGAGAGAAACAAAGTCTGGACCTTGGTTCCTAGACCTGATGATCACACTGTTATTATAACTAAATGGATCTATAGAAACAAGAGAGATGAAAATGGGATAGTCATAAGAAACAAAGTCAGACTAGTAGCTCAAGGGTACAACCAAGAGGAAGGTGTAGATTTTGGGGAAACCTTTGTACATGTAGCTAGGATGGAAGCCATTCGAATGTTATTAGCATATGTTGCTTTTAAGGACTTCAAATTCCAATGGATGTTAAAAGTGCATTTTTAAATGGCTACATAAGTGAAGAGGTATATGTAGAACAACCTCCAAGATTCGAAAACCATAAAAACCCAAATTGTGTTTATAAACTGACTAAAGCTTTGTATGGATTGAAGCAAGCTCCTAGAGTTTGGTATGAAAGGTTAAGTGGTTTTCTATTAGATAATGGGTTTATTAGAGGGAATATAGACACAAATCTCTTCATAAAGGCTAAAAATGATAAAATGCTCCTAGTGTAGATATATATAGATGACATCATTTTTGAAGCAACAAACGAAGAGTTGTGTAATGATGTTTTCAGTTGCATGCAAAATGAATTTGAAATGAGCATGATGGGTGAACTTAATTTCTTCCTAGGATTTCAAATAAAATAGGCCAGATATGAAATTTTTATAAACCAACCGAAATATATTAGAGATTTGCTCAAGAAGTTCAATAAGAAAGATAGTAAAATCTTAGGAACACCTATGAGTTCTTCCAAAAAATTAGACAAAGATAAGTAAGGTATATCGGTAGATGTTAAGCTCTATCGTGGCATGATTGGTGGCCTATTATACCTAACTACTAGTAGACCTAATATTATGTTTAGTGTATGTATGTGTGCAAGATTTTAGGCTGCACCTAAAGAGTCACACTTATTAGCTGTTAAAAGAATACTTAGATACCTTATTGGGACTATTGAACTAGGATTATGGTATCCTAAGTACACTCTTTTTGAGATTTTCAGTTACTCTGATGCCAACTTTGCTAGTAGTAAAGTAGATAGAAAGAGCACGAGTGGCACATGTTACTTCTTAGGACAATCTCTAGTTTCTTGATTCTCCAAGAAACAGAACTCAGTTGCACTATCCACATTCGAGGCTGAATATATAGTGGCTAGGAGTTGTTGTGCTCAAACGCTCTACATGAAGTAACAACTCATGGACTATGGATTGCACTATGAAACTATTCCCATAAAATGTGATAATACTAGTACAATAAATATCTCAAAGAACCCCATATCACACTCATGAACTAAGCACATAGAAATAAGACATCACTTTATTCATGACTATGTGCAAAAGGGGGATGTGGCACTTGAGTTTGTGTGCACAGATAAGCAATGGGCTGTTATATTCACAAAACCACTTCATAAAGATAGGTTTATCCAAATCAGATGTGAATTAGGCTTGATGCATAGTAGAGAAGTTGCCTACAGATACATTGGAGTGCATAACTGAGGGGGAGCAACTCAACTTGAAAATACTATGACTCTGAAAATTAAGCATTCTCACAACTTTATCTTATTTTACACTAATACTCTTTTATGGATAGTTGATGCATCTTAATCACAGCATGAATTTTGGATTATACTGAACTAAATTGTTTGTATGCATGTATAGATGTTGGTTGCAATACTGTTTTGTGCTCAACATGAATATTTTTCTCCAAAACAGTTATGTTTTTGTCAAAAAGGAAATTTCTTTAAGCTAAGGATTCTTTTAAATGTTTATATCTTTTTTCCTTCATCCTTTTTGTTGATGTCAAAAGGGGGAGAAATATTTCCTAGCAAAATTAGGATATCTTGAGTAATAAAACTTGGGGGAGATTTAACTGTGCAAACTGTTTCAAAATTGCATATTGATTACTTTATTGTTTTCATTCTCAATATTTTTGGATTACATTGCAATATTTTTTATCATACATATTCTTAGAGGGAGCCTTTTAGGTTAAACCCAAGTTATTGCTCATGTATTTGTCATCATCAAAAAGGGGGAGATTGTTGACTCTATGAGTCCAATCATGTTTGATAATGACAAATCGCATAGTATCTTACCTATGCATTGAGATTTTGAACATGATCATTACTTAGCACACACATATGGTAAGAATGTTGTCAAAGCTATGAGGAACTTGAAGCACATACTGTTTGACTCATTCCATGGAAGTAGAAGAGCTAAAGGATGAAGATAATTCAGTTTCTCAATTGTAATGTACATTTAGTCATATTTTTATTTACATGTCTCATAAGATATAGTTGGAAGCTCAAAATGACCAATAGACAGGCCCTAGGATGCATGTTTTTCACAAAATATTCATATGCACTTATCCTAGGTTGGATTTGCATTTTAGAAGGTTAATAGGGCTAAATAACAAGGAACTCGTCGACTAGTCCCCTGGCCTCGTCGAAGAATGCCTAAAGACCACTCGTCGACTAATGCATGTCCTCATCGATGAGAAAATACGGAGACCCTAACTTTATCAGATAAACCACTCGTCGACGAATCCCCTGGTCTCATCGATGATCGAGTGAAGGACACTCATCGACTAGTGTGTCCACTCGTCAATGAGTCTGTCGAGTAGAATGACGCTCCAGCGCTCAATGGGCAGAATATTTTAATTTAATATTTTTTAATGATCCAACGGTTAGAAAACGTCTAGATGCCAAAAGTACTTATAAATATCAATCCTAAAAATCCTAGAAACATCTTCTAAGACCTCTTGTCGACACTCTATTGCATTCAGACATTTTTGGGCATTCTCACTATTTTCAAAGGACATTCATACACATAACTTGCAAGCATCTTTGATATTGAGGTTTGATAAACAAGTATCTTCTTTGGGCAGTCAATCTTCATCTCAAAAGTTTTTTTTTTCCTCTCTTATACTCTTATATTTAAAATTTTATTGAAAGCAAAAATACTAGTTTTTCCATAGATTCATTGGTTGATAAATCTTTTGGGATAAAGATTATACTATGGCCTAAATCTTTGAAGCATTCACTTTCATATTTTTATTCAAATATTTCGTGTTCTCTTGTATTTACAAAAGATATTTGAGAGCAAACCCTAGATCTTCAACTTACATATTATTTGAAAAATTATTCTTTGAAGATATATCATATTGGGTTTAGATCTTTTGAGAAACTCATCATACATATCTTTATACAAAGATCTTATATTCTTATATTACAAAATCATATTGAGATCAACACATTCACTCCATTGAGCTTCAAGTTATATCTTTTGAAAGTGTTTAGGATTTCACTTGTACACATTAGCTTGTTGAGAAGCATTTGAGTGTATTCAAAAATTTTTATTTATCCATTATATTTATGGTTCGGGTTGTGAACCAGGAAGGAGAAAGTTACGCCTCTTGTAAGCAGCAGATTGGAAGGAGGAAGCTATGCCTCTTGTAAGTAGCAGATTGCAAGGAGGAGTTTACGCCTCTTGTAAGCAATTGATTGTAACGGGAAGCTCCGTCCCAGGTTAAGGAGCGTTATAGTGGAATCCTTGGGTAGTTTATCCAATGCAAGGATGTAGGTCGGGTTGGCCGAACCTCGTAAATCTAGAGTGTGCATCTCTCTTCCCTTATCTCATTTTTATTTCCGCTTGCATTTGATTATTTCTTTAATATATACCTATTGTGTATGTCTTAAATATTTCATGCACTTGTGATTGATTGGGAAATATTGATTGGTATGTCTTAAATATTTCATGCACTTGTGATTGATTTGGAAATACTGATTGGTTGTGGAATACATAGCTTGAATCTATTACGTTGTGTAATACTGAAGTCTATGTATCTCCAAACTTGTGTTTGTGTGGTTGTGCCATTTTAAAATTAGGACTTAAAGACTTAGAAATTTTAAAATATCCAATTCACCCTCCCTTTTGGGATTACACCTAATTTCATAGGCTAAACTTTCGTTATCGATTAGCATCCTCCTTATCCGATAATTTGCAACGAGTAATGACACCCACCAGGGCGTTATCATGGGGCTATTGCACACCTTCTTCATCTTCTTTGGTGAAGGTGATGGTCTCTTCTTGCTTCTTCTTTTTATGATTCTATCTCTGTTCTTCCATCATGAGCATTTGCTTTGTATACCTCTTCCAGGCACCTTTACTTTTACCTCTACTAGCCGGTCCCCCAAAGATTACGGTGATCTCTCCCATGATCTAATTTTCCTTATGCTTTTCCTCTAGCTTTTTATGATCACGGGCTTTTGTTCGGCGGTCATCTCTTTTCACGAACTTTGATAAGTACCCTCTTCTTATTAAGGCTTCAATTTCATTTGTTAGGTGGATACATTACTCCATATCATGCTTATAATCCTTGTGGAACTTACACAATTTGGATGTGTTTCTTTTATATGATGGTGTGCACATGGGCTCTAGCCATGAAACATAACCCTTTTCCTTGATATGCATCATGACATTTTCTCGGGAGATGTTTAAGGGGGTGTAGGACAGGAACTAAGGTGTAGGTCCTAACTCCCTTAAGTTGTTAAGTGGTCTTCTATTCTCTTGTCTTTTCCCTACTTTAGTCATTTCTTCCATTTCTTTCGGACCCTTCCTTTTCAAGTCAGTTCGGCTCCTTCTTGTGGTCATTACCTCCTTTAAGTTGATGTATTTTTAGGGACATGCCATCAGCTCCCCCATATTGATCGGTGACTTCTTTCCTAGTGAATTTAGGAAATCCCTTAACTGGAGAGCCGTTGTCAGGGTTGCTACTGCCACTCCATTATCTAAGTTCTAAATCTCTAGAGTTGCGTTAATGAAATGATGCATAAATTCCTTTAACGTTTCCCTCTCTCCTTAAACAAGGATCATCAGATAAGCCAAAGTTTTTGCTATCTTCTGGCTGTTGATAAAGTGTCCAGTGAATTGCTGCTCCATTTTGGAAAAAGATCCAATAGAACTAGGCTTCAAATTCTGATACCATGCCTTGGCATTCCTTTTTAAAGTAGTTGCAAATGCTCTGCACATGATTGCATTTGGTGCGCCTTGCAATTGCATCAGTACTTTAAAAGTATCCAAGGGATCAACAGGATCAGACTAGTGATCGTACCCTTCTATATTTGGCATTTTAAACTTGCTAGGTAGGGGAACATCCATTACCTCTTTAGTGAAAGGTGGATCTGAGGATTTGACTAAGGATTCCCCAGAGGAGGGATTGCTACGAGCTTCCTTCATCATTTTCTCCAATTAATCAATTTTTTTTTATTTTTTCTTCTAGTTCATATGGTCGTTGTTTATAGATGCCCACATTATTCGCATCCTCCAACTTCTTTGCTGGATCAGAAGCCCTATTAGTGACTTCTGGTGGGACTGCAACTTTCCCATTTGGCTTGGGTTCTACTTGGTTAGGATGAGGAGTAGGTTCGTTATGATCTTTTTTTTGCTGCAGGATCATAGTGAACATGTCCTCCATCCTTTTATGAAATACAAGGAATTCACTTCTCGTCACGCTGGAATTGTCAATTGGTGCAAAATGTATGGATTAGGGTGATTTGTCACCCATTGCAGGTTTTGACTTCGAATTGTGCGATGTAGGCATGATCAAGGATTGGAAAAGCCTCTCAAAATAATTCCCACAGACAGTGCCAACTGTTGCTGCCTGAAACTTTGGTGAATCGTTCCCAGATGATGACCAACTGAAAAGAATCGAGAATGAATGACTTGGAGGACTTAGGGTGTACTTCGAGGGATCACTCTAAAGCCTAAGTAAGGGACTAATGAGAGGCTTTGAATTGCAACAGTAGAAAGAAATGAGTATAAGTAAGATGCTTACCTCTTCTCCAAGCCCCCTTTTTATAGTGGTGGAGGTTGACCCTTCATCAATTCAACATTGATGGTAATTATTGTGCTTGTTTATAGAGGTTTTATGGACATTTATGTGGAGGTTTTAAGTATAGTTTTGTAACTGTTCCTTTGTAAGTATAGTTTTGTAACCGTTCCTTCTCATTAATGTGTATGCATTAAGGTTTGTACGTTGGTTATGTAAGGAGGTTTAATGGTGGATGAGAAAACATTCCTTCTTTTGAGTGAAGATATTTTGAGGTATATCATAACCTATTATCAGAAATTTTAATATTTGTAAACAGTCTTTTATTAAATTATTTATTTTATGCACTTTTAAATTAAAATTAAATGCTCATATAAATTTAAATAAAATTAAAAGAAGAATAAATAAATTTCAAATCATAATAACAAAGTCAATTTCAAAATACTTTTACTATTTTTTTGTTGTGATGTCGAATAAAAAAAATTTATTGTAAAGTAAATTTTGAAAGTAGAATAAGTAAAATAATTATAATAAATTTTTTTTATTATAGTAATTTTTTAAGCATATAGTATTTGTAATTTTATTATGTTAATCATATTTTTATAATATTACTTAATTTAAAAATGAAAATGAACATTTTTTAATTAAGTTTTTAAATTGTATTAATTTTATAAATGTTAAACAAATAGGTTGTTGGTTTATCATTTCTCTAATTTTTTATAATGATACCAAACGACCCCTAATTTTACCAATCAAAATTGAAATAGTTATTCCTATTCCAAACGAAAAGATTCCCCTTTTTCTTATTTTTAAATTTCTTCTATTATTTCAAAATTAAATCCTAATTCTTAAAAACTAGTGTGGACACAAGCGATCTACGTGCTCTATGACTTTTGACTGAAAATTATAATAAAATAATTTTTAAAATAATAATAAATAAATAAAGTTTAAAAATATTATTTTAGGAAAATTAGGGGTGATTAGGGGGTTTTTTTGAATTTTTATGGATAGTTAGAGAATATTTTAAAAATATACATGGGTAGTTATAGGAATTTTTTGAAATTTTATGGGTAGTTATGGGGGTAATTTGGGATGTAAAAAATCGGACCAAGAATGGATGATGGATAAATTGGATCAAAATATTAAATGAACAGGAAAGTTTTTAAAAGAAATTAAAATGGATCAAAGAGAATCCACTTCAAGCAATAGATCAGATAAAAAAACAAATTCAAATTTCATTGCAAAAAATTGGAAAAAGATTAGCCAATTGGAAGGGTAAGGATTTACCTAAATAAGATCCAAAAGAAATTTGGAAAATGTCCAGAACAGAATCTCAAATCATTAAACAAAAAGGTTCAATAGAAGTTCATGAAGAGTGTCTTGTCAAAATTGTTAGTAAGTCTATCTCATTAGTAACAAATGAAGCCAAACAACAAAAGAGACTTTTAAGTCTAGAAGATTTAACAACCCATAAGTCAAACTATGATAGGATTCATATTGGAATGGTCCAAGTAGGACTATTTCATCTTACAAGAATCGGTCTTAAGAAGTCAGTCTGTGTCTTACTTAGAGACGCCAGGCATCATGAGTTTAACGATTCCTTATTAGGAATGCTAGAGTCAAATATAGCCGAAGGCCCAATACATTTTGAATGTTATCCAAACATTAAGGCAAATCTTCATGATGAATCAATATACAAACTTTTAACATTAGATATTCAAACAAGAAATTATAATATGGACAGTAGGTCTTCAAATCTTGAAATGATCTACAAAGTTTATCACATTAACAACTTCAACAGTGTTTCCAAATGCAATCAAAGAAAGTTCAAAAGGGTAACATTATTATTACAAGCTAACAATGAACGTACCTCATTGGTATCTCAACCAAAGAAACTTCTTTGGCATGAATCTTCAAACTGGGGGAGAATGGGAATTTAATGAGTTAAATGAAAATAATGATGAAAAAAATTCAAACAATTTAAATGCAATGGCTACAAGTATTATTCAAGATCCAAGTGGAAATGTAAAAATTAATTTTTGATCTTTATTAACCAAAAGTAGAAGTCTAGGACAATCAAGTTCAAGACAATCTGAGGATTTAGGTAGAAAAAGTTTTTCAAGTGTTTATACAAAACCAAATAAATTTTACAAACTTAAAGGAGTTAACTTTGAGCCAGAAATCCCACAAGGATATTATTAACCGTAAGTAAGAAGTTTGAACCAAATATGGAAGTCCTTAGAGAAGACTATAAACATAAATTAAATCAAAAGAACATAAATGAATTTTTTGAAAAGTATAATAAAGAGGAAAGAGAAAAAATAAAAGTTGAACGGTTAAAAGAAATGCAAAGGACTCCAAAGAACATTTTATTTTTCAAATATCTAAAAGACAGACAAACGGTCAATGTCATTCATAATAATAAAAAGAATTGGAAGCTTTTAGTCAACAATAATCTATCCTCAATACATCCGCCCACATACTCAATCAAAATAGACTACAAAGGAACAAAGGTTATAGCCTCACCATACAAAGAAGTTAAGGAAACAAACAATGAATTTGATCAAGTAATAAGTCAAAATAATTATACAAATCAAATGCTACAAACAATTGCAAATCAATTGTTGTATATTCTAAGTTATAGTCTTTTAGTTGTTGTTTCATGTATAAAGTTTGTGCACAACAACTCCCAGCTGCTACGTATTCAGCTTCAGCTATGGATAAAGTTACGAAATTTTGCTTTTTAGAAAACCAAGAGACTAGTGATCGTCCTAGAAAGTGACAAGTGCCATAGGTGGTCTTTCTATTTCTTTTACATCCTGCATAGTCCGTATCCAAGTAGCTAATCATTTCTAATCCGGTGTCCTTAGGATACCAAAGACCTAAGTCCATGGTGCCTATCAAGTATCTTAAAATTCTCTTAACAGCTATTTGGTGTGATTCTTTGGGTGCTAATTGGAAATGTGCACACATACACACACTAAACATTATATCAGGCCTACTAGCTGTTAAATATAGTAAACTTCCAATCATTCCTCTATAATACTTTATATCTAGCGGTTTTCCTTTTTCATCTTTATCAAGGCTAATGGAAGTGCTCATGGGGGTTCCTATGGGTTTACTATTTTCCATATCGAATTATTTTAATCATATCTTTTATGTATTTGGATTGACTTATAAAAGTCTCATTCTTTGCTTGTTTAATTTGTAGTCCAAGACAATAGTTTAATTCCCCCATCATACTCATTTCAAATTCTTCTTGCATACATTTTGCAAATTCTTTACGTAGATTTTCATTAGTAGCACCAAATATTATATTATCTACATAGATTTGAATTAAAAGCATATCATCTTTATTAGTTTTAATGAACAAGGTACTATCAAATTTTCCTCTTGAAAAGCCCTTCTCTATTAAAAATTCACTAAGTTTTTCATACCAAGCCCTAGGGGCTTGTTTTAACTCTTATAAAGCCTTTGTTAATAATCTAAACATGGAATCAGGATTTTTTAGGTCTTCGAATCCGGGGGATTGTTCAACATATACTTTTTCATTAATATAACCATTTAAGAAAGCACTTTTAACATGCATTTGGTATAATTTAAATTCTTTATGTGATGCATAAGTTAAAAGCATTCTTATAGCTTCCATTCTAGCTACGAGGACAAAAGTTTCGTCATAATCTATTCCTTCTTCTTGGTTATATCCTTTAGCTACAAGTCTAGCTTTGTTTCTAACTACTATGCCATTTTAATCCTTCTTATTTCTAATTTACCCATTTAGTTTTGATAATTTAATGATTTTCTAGTTTGGGGACTAATTGTCATACTTTGCTTCTTTCAAATTGATTTAACTCCTCTTGCATAGTTATTATCCAAGAGTCACCTTTAAAGGTTTCTTCAACATTTTTAAGTTCATCTTGGGATAGGAAAGCATAGTGATTACATAGATTCTTTAATAAAGATCTAGTGGTTACACCTCTAGAAGGTTCTCCTATAATTTGATCTTGAGGGTGATTTCTTACATACTTCCATTCTCTTGGTAATTCAAGATTTTCTATAGGATTATCTTTTGAAGTTTCTTCATTGGTTTCTTTTTTTTCTTCTTTGATTTCTAGATCATCCACTTATTGTCAAATATCATCCTTTTCTCCATTCTTGATTTCTATTGTAAAAGGATTTGATTCATCAAAGTTTACATGAATTGATTCAATGATAGTTAGTGTTAATTTAGGTGTAATCTCAAGAGGGCGGGTGAATTGGGTATTTAAAAATATTTTGGTATTTCAATCCTTACTTGAAAACCCAACCAAACATCCACAAATTTGGATATACACCGATTTTAGTATTGTACGACTAAATTGATTTAATTAGTGGATATCTCAATTAATTCAGTATTTCCCAATTATTCTCACATATTTTAGATATTCATATATATCAATATTTAAAACATGCACAGTAGATATAATATGAATATAAGTGCAGAAATTTACAAAGAGATAGAAAGAGAGAGCGCAGACACAAAATTTTTAACGACGTTCGGCCAAAACCGACCTACGTCCTCGCCTTGGGCAAAACACCCAAGCATTCCACTAATCCCGCTCCTTTAACTGGGATGGAGTTTCCTGTTACAAACCCGTTGCTTATAAGAGGCACAATTTCCTCCTATTCCACTGCTTATAAGAGGCACAACTTCCTCCTACTCCGTTGCTTACAAGAGGCGTAGCTTCCTCCTTCCCGATTCACAACCCGAACCATGAATACAGCAGTTGATTGAAATTCCTGAACACTCGGATGCTTCTACACAAGCTAATAAGTACAATAAAATTCTTAAAACACATTCATAAGATATAACTTGAAGCTCAATAAATGTATGTGATGGTTTCAATAATAATCAAATATATGATTTTGTATATAAAAATATGTATGATGAGTTTTCTCAAAGATCGACACCTAATGCAATATATCTCCAAAAATTAATTTTTCAAATAATATGTGTTGGAGATCTAGAGTTTTCTCAAATAACTTTTTGACACGAATAAAAGAATATTAAATCTTTGAATAAAAATAATATCAAGAATGCTTCAAAGATTTAAAGTCCTATAATGAACTTCTCCCACAAGATTTTTCAAACAAAAATATGAGACTTAGGGTTCTTGCTCTCTTAATAAACTGTTAAAAAATATGAGAGAAAAAAAACTTTTATAATGAAGATTAAGTGCCAAAATATAAAACCTTGTATACCAAACCTCAATATCACAACGTGCTTGTAAGATGTGTGCGTGAATGCTCTTCAACAGTTGAGAGAATGCCCAACAAATGTTTGAACTTGATAGAGTGTAGGCAAAGTATGCAAAAGTTTAGCAATCTTTTCAAAACTCTCAAGAGGTAGGCAAAAACTAATGCCCTAGGGTTTAGAGGTCATATATAAAGGTTTTCTCGGCCTTATATTAAGTTCTGGCCGTTGGATCAATTTAATCAAGAATTTTATGTGCATATCCATGCCAAACCGTCATCTGCGCCGTGACATTCATCGACGAGAGCATGCCTTCATCAACGAGTGTACAACACCCATTCGTCGATGAGAACTTAAGTTCATTAACGAGAGACCTCTCTGAACTTTTTGGGCTCTCGGTATTTTCTCATCAACGAGAACAAAGTGTTTGTCATCGAGTGGCCATATGAATTCGTCAACGAGACCATGGGGTTCATCAACGAGTCCTCTAAAATTTGCCTCTAAAAATTCATTCAACCTAGAACTAATGTAAATTTATTTTTAATGAAATGCATGAGTCCTAAGGTTAGTCTAGGGTATATTTGAGCTTCCAACTATATCTTATGAAATATGTAAATACAAGTGAAACTAAACACACATTACAACTGAAGGTGTCCTTGTCCTTTTGCTCTTTTAATTTCATGGAATATGCTAGGTCGTATACGCTTCAAGTTCCTCATGGCTTCTATAGCATTCGTATCATCCGTGTGTGCTAAATAATGATCTTGCTAAAAAGCTCAATGCATAGAGGAGATAATTGCGTTTTGTCATTATCAAAACGAGATCGGACTCGAAAAGTCAACAATCTCCTCATTTTTTATGATGATAAACACCAGAGCAAAATACATAAATTTCAAAATATAAATTTAAGTTCATCTCAATATTCATCTAGATATGGTAATAAAGTATATGCACATTAATCCTTTCCTCTTAAAAATCCTCTCTCCCTAAACACAAGGAGTATATCATTTTGCTCATTAATCCTCTCCCCCTTTTGACATCAGCAAAAGGGTTAAGTTAAGTGTAAAAAAACAAAAATTCTTAGCTTTAAAAAAATGACTTCCCCCTTTTGAAACAAATTTTATTTTAGCTTAGAAAAACTCTCCCCCCTTTTTTTAAAAAAACTTTTTGCTTATTTTTTATTTATGCTCATACACATTGTAGACTATGCAATTTTAAAAAATATCTCTCCCCCTTTAGGTCTGAAAAAAAAAATTCTCTCCCCCTTTAGATCTCAAAAAAAATTTGCTCTAGTACGTACATATCTCTCACCTTTTGGAAAAAAAAATTGTGCTCTAAAATTTTTACTTTTTTATTTTTTCTTTAAGTACATTCCAAAAAAGGAATTATAACCATACAAATCCAAATTATATCAATGCATTTTAAAAACAGGATGATATGGTTAACTCAAGGAACTTGTGGCAAATCAATATATTTTTCATTTAGAGTATTCAATAAGATCATCATAATTGAGTGCATGCCATAGAAAGTTCACTGCACATCTAAGTAAAAGAAATATTGGTAAGCATAATAAGACAGGAAACAATTTCCAGATGCTCCCCCTATGAATTTAAATACTCGCGTAGATGGAATGAAATGCTTATACTTATCAAGGATTAATTTCACTATTAGTTCAAAGCCATATAAGCAATCATTGTAAAATATTTTAGACCAACTATAGCGATACTATGATGCACATGATTTCTTTATGCTCTTTCTCTATGAATGGAGCTCAGCTCCCCTAAATATTTTCAAGCATGCAACAAATTTAGCTCAGTAAATTTTAAAAAAAAAATCATGTGGTTGACAAGTTGCATCAAATATGCACAAAAGAATGTACACATACCATTCATGATTTGATACCAAATGTATATACAAAAATATGATACTAAATGTAATTATGCTTATTTTTTAGAGCCATAGTATTTTTCAAGATAATTTGCTCCCCCTCGGTTATGCATTTATCATCGTCTTATGTCCTTTTCTTTTAATCATTCTTCACCAGTTTAGCCGAGTGTTCTAAGATTTTCAATGATTTATGCTTGGCTTTACTTGCTTTAGCTTAAAGGATCAAAAAGTCATAAATAATTTTTCTTCAGGATCATAAGCCTATATTGCTTTTTTTTCTGATGGATTCTCAATGCATAGGTTTCCTAGTCATTTGCATTTTCATATAGATTGAACCCTATTGCAAATAACTTAGCTATTTGATATATTCAAAATCTTCTAATAGATTTGACTTGAAGTTTGAGAGCTTGTAAAGTGAGATTTGGCAAATACTCTTAACAATTTAATTATCATTAAGTTTAGAAGAATATTCATTGTGAGTGGACAATATTCAAAATATTTTGTGGAAGCGAATATATCGAACTACTTAGGCAAAGAGCAATTTGGGAGAATATTAATTTTTGAGTATTGCTCTTTAAGTATTTTTTATTATCCCACCATTGGACAATATCCCACAAGTATGATCTTAATTTTAAGTAAGGGAATGGGTCAAGGATTGATAAATCTTTACCGGACATGATTGTGGTATGGTAAAGATTTCTTATGGAAAAAAGTTTTAGCGTAAATCAAAATTAGGGAATTTTATATTTTAAGCACAAAGGAAATATTTATTAAACTATCTTCATAAACCATTTGGATCCCTTAAAGAATTCCACTTATTTGATTATAACAGGATATCTTTTAATAGGCACTTGATATAATTTATGATTTATGTTACTCATTTTGGAAGTATAAGGTTCTTAATGATTTATCTAGTTAAGCTTACAACCTTTTACTTTAAATAATTCAGCATTAGCAAGTTTTAACCCATATTTTTATATTTTATCCAATTATTATGAAATATATATATATATATATGTATGTATGTATGTATATATATATATATATATATGTATGTATATATAAATATATGTATGTATATATATATATATATATGTATGTATATATATATATATGTATGTATATATATATATATATATATATATATATATGTATGTATTAAGTTTAGATTGGATATTACTTAAAAGAAGTCATATTGGCTTGATTTTCCAACATTCTTAATATATAGTAAACGCATGTACTAATTTTTGACTTTTTAGACACAAACCATTTCTAAGCTTTTAGTTATCACCTACCTTATAACTAGTCCTAAGAACAAAAAAGAATAAAATGATCATGTAATTCCAATTGTAGCCTTTATTGATTACCCATGTCATTTTCTTGTCTTTGTCTCGGACACCTCTAAATGGACACTTATATCGGGTATGCCCTTTCATTTTACGAAATAAGCAAGTTTTGTATACTTGTGAGAAAGTGTGCTTATTTCTTCTCTTCTCTTGTGAGAAAGTGTGCTTATTTCTTCTCTTCTTGCTTAATAAGGCATGGCTATGGGATTTTTGAGATAAATTCGAACCCTTTTTGGAAATATAATTTCTTTTAACTTTTAAGGGCTTATTTGAACTATTTTCACTCGCAATCCAGGAAATTGTTTCAGGATGTTCGTCTATTTTTCTATCTAAACAAGTGATCTTCAAAATCTTCATGATTTTCTTCTTTTCTAGAATAGCATGATAAACTTTTAATTCCTCTAATTGTTTAGCTATCCTTTCATTTTCATTTTTCAAACACATTTTCTTCTTAGATATGCTAACAAAAAGCTTATGCATTTTAACTAAGACTTTTTCTAGATCACCATACAAAGACATGCTTTCATTATACACTTCTGCACATGATTCAACATAAAATTTATTATAGTAAACATCACATGAATCATTGCACGCATAATTAACAGAATTATCAATAGATGATTCCACACATGATTCATTACAAGAATTGTCATAATATCCATCATTTGAATTATTGCATGCATGAATAGCAATATTGTCATAAGAGACACTGCGTGATTCATTATCAGAATTATCAACAAATGATTTAACAAATGATTCCTTACACAATATAATGTAGGATTCGTCACATGATTTTTCATAAGATTTATCACAAGGTTTATTGCAAAAATCATCACATGAATCAATAAATGAATCATTAATTGAAATAGGTTGAGATACATATACCTCCTCCTCTACTAAGTCAGTTTGTTTACAATTTGCCACCTCCTGATCATTTGAACTTGACATTTCTAGAATGGTGGTTTCTTTCACCTGGGTTTTTCCATACTTCCTTTCAAATTCTTCCCAAATATCTCTTGCACATTTACATGCCATAATTTCATGAAAAACATTAGAATCTAAAGCACAATATAGCATATCCATGGCATTTGAATTTGCATGCATATCATTTTCAGTTATTGGCATACTAATTCCTTTAACTATTGCCTGCCAGGTCTTCTAGCCCATTGATTTTATACAAACACTCATTTTTAGTTTCCAAATAAAAAAAATTTCACCGCAAAATATTGGAGGACTAAGATAAGATTGTCCCTCACCAAATGGGGTTACACTGATGTGTGCCATGTGATCTTTTTACAAAAATAACGTTTAAGTCTATGTAAACCTCGCTCTGACACCAAATGTTAATTTAGGTGTAATCGCAAGAGGGTGGGTGAATTGAGTATTTAAAAATATTTTGGTATTTCAATCCTTACTTGAAAACCCAATCAAACATCCACAAATTTGGATATACACCGATTTTAGTATTATACTACTAAATTGATTTAATTAGTGGATATCTCAATTAATTCAATATTACCTAATTATTCTCACATATTTTAGATATTCATATATATCAATATTTAAAACATGCACAAAAAATATAATATGAATATAAGTGTGAAAATTTAAAAAGAGATGGAGAAAGAGCGCAGACACCAAATTTTTTACTAGGTTCCGCCAAACTTGGCCTATGTCCTCGCCTTGGGCAAAACACCCAAGGATTCCACTAATCCCGCTCCTTTAACTGGGACGAAGCTTCCCGTTACAAACTCGTTGCTTACAAGAGACACAACTTCCTCCTTCTCCGCTACTTACAAGAGGTTTCCTCCTACTCCGCTGCTTATAAGAGGCGTAGCTTCCTCCTTCTCGGTTCACAACCCGAACCATTATATTGAACACTTGGATGCTTCTACACAAGCTAATGAGTACAATAAAATTCTTAAAACACATTCATAAGATATAACTTGAAGCTCAATAAATGTATGTGATGATTTCAATAATAATCAAATATATGATCTTTGTATATAAAAATATGCATGATGAATTTTCTCTAAGATTGACACCCAATACAATATATCTCTAAAAATTGATTTTTCAAATAATAAGTGTTGGTGATCCAGGGTTTTCTCAAATAACTTTTTGACACGAATAAAAGAATATTAAATCTTTGAATAAAAATAATATCAAGAATGCTTCAAATATTTAAAGTCCTAGAATGAACTTCTCCCACAAGATTTTTCAAACAAAAATATGAGACTTAGGGTTCTTGCTCTCTCAATAAAATATTAAAAAATATAAGAGAAGAAAAACTTTTACAATAAAGATTAAGTTCCAAAATATAAAACCTTGTATACCAAACCTCAATATCACAATGTGCTTGTAAGATGTGTGTGTGAATGCTCTTCAACAACTGAGAGAATACCCAACAGATGTTTGAACTTGATAGAGTGTAGGAAAACTATGCAAAAGTTTAGCAATCTTTTCAAAACTCTCAAGAGGTAGGCAAAAACTAATGCCCTAGGGTTTAGAGGTCATATTTAAAGGTGTTCTAGGCCTTAGGTTAAGTTTTGGCCATTGGATCAATTTAATCAAGAATTTTATGTGTGTATCTGCACTGAACCGCTGTCTACGCCGCGACATTCGGCAATGAGAGCACGCCTTTGTCAAAGAGTGTACAACACCCATTCGTCAATGAGAACTTAAGTTCATTGACGAGAGACCTGTCTGAACTTTTTGGGCTCTCGGTATTTTCTCGCCAACGAGAACAAAGTATTCATTGCTGAGTGCCCATATGAATTCATCGACGAGGCCATGGGGTTTGTCGACGAGACCTCTAAAATTTGCCTCTAAAAATTCATTCAACCTAAAACTAATGTAAATGTATTTGTCATGAAATGCATGAGTCCTAGGGTCAGTCTAGGGTATATTTGAGCTTCCAACTATATCTTATGAAATATGTAAATACAAGTGAGACTAAACACACATTACAACTGAAGGTGTCCTCATCCTTTTGCTCTTTTAATTTCATGGAATATGCCAAGTTGTATGCGCTTCAAGTTCCTCATGGCTTCCATAGCATTTGTATCATCCGTGCGTGCTAAATAATGATCCTGCTAAAAAGCTCAATGCGCAAATGAGATAATTGTGTTTTGTCATTATCAAAATGAGATCAGACTCAAAAAGTCTACAGTTAGTGTTCTTTTGTTATAGATCCATAAGCCTTACTATTTTTAGCATATCCTAAGAAAATTCCTTCATCCAACTTGGCATCAAATTTCCCTAAGTCATCTTTGTTATTAAGAACAAAACATTTACATCCAAAAACATGGAAGTAAGCTATGTTAGGCCTTCTTCCTTTCTATAATTCATAAGGTATTTTGTTTAGGCTTAATCTAATGGAAACCCTATTTATTACATAATAAGTTGTATTTACAGCTTCAGCTTAAAAGTATTTAGGTTGACTATTTTCATTTAGCATAGTTCTTACCATTTCTTGAAGGGTTCTATTTTTCCTCTCAACAACTCCATTTTGTTGTGGAGTTTTAGGTGCTGAAAAATTATGGCTTATACCATGATCATTACAAAATTTTTCAACATCTTTATTTTTAAACTCTCTTCCTTGGTCACTTCTTATGTTTGAAACATTGTAACCTTTTTCATTTTGAAGTTTCTTGCAAGGATTTATTAACATATCATAAGCTTCATCTTTGTTTGCTAGAAACAATACCTATGTGTATCTAGAGTAGTCATCAACTAATACAAAGGCATATTGTTTTCATCCTAAGCTTTGAGTTCTAATAGGTCCAAAAAAATCTAAGTGTATGAGTTCTAGGGGTCTACTAGTTGATATGTATTTCTTCTTTTTAAAGCTTGTTTTGATTTGTTTTCCAAGTTGGCAAGCATCACAAATTTTATCTTTAATAAACTTAGTATTAAGTAGGCCTTTTACTAAATTCTTCTTAGATAGTTTAGATAGAAGGTCCATGCTAGCATGTCCTAATCTTCTATGCCAAAGCCAATTGTTTTCACTCATGGCAGCCAAGCAAGTTACATCTTGAGAAATTAGGTTATCAAGATTTATACAATACACATTGTTCATTCTATGTGTTGTGAATAGAATTTCATGATTCTTAGGATTTTGTATTATGCATTTGTCTTTCTTAAAGATTATGTCAAACCCTTTGTCACTAAGTTGACTAATACTTAAGAGATTGTGCTTTAAACTATCAACTAAAAAAACATCATCAATGGTGAGTGAGGATCATTTACCTATCTTACCAATTCCTATAATTTTTCCTTTTGCGTTATCAACGAAGGCTACATATCCTCCATCCTTTTGAGTGAGGGTGGTGAACTTTGATCTATCTCTCGTCATGTGTCTTGAACATCCGCAATCCAAGTCCCATATTTCTTTTGATGGAGTAGACCTAAAGCAAACCTACAAGAAAGGATTTATGTTGTTACTTTTGGAATCTAAACTTTCTCAATTCTTTTTAAATTTTGCCTAGTTTTAGTGTTTATCTTCCATTCATTCTTTACTTTGACATATTTCTTCTTAAGTGGACAATTAAACATTAAATGTAATGACCCGAATAATAATGGTATTTAAATAAAGAGGGAGGGAAATAGAAACAGTAATAGAAGAAGGCAGTCGACAAAGCGTTCGTCGATGACGTTGCACTTTGGGATGCAATGACCCAAGAAAATTTATTAGGTCCTCGTCAATGAACACATGGGATTCATCAACGAGGGTACAAGAGGGCCTCGTCGATGAAGACAACTTTCGTCGATGGGAAGATACCGAGAGAGGATTTTTGGAAGTCTGAAATTCATCAACGAGGGTGTAGGTTCATCAACAAACTTTCTACAGGACTCATCGATGAGGTGATGTGTCTCGTCAATGAATCCGACCCTATAAATAGCTGAAATTCATATTTTTACGCAAAAAATTCACAAAAATTCTCTCTCTCTCTCTCTCTCTCTCTCTCTCTCTCTCCTCTCTCTACGGTCTCTCCCTCTTCTCTTTTTGATTTTGGCAGCCCCGTTAGCTGCCAGATCAATGATTTGAGGCCACCACAACGCTCCTGGGGAAGTTCTCCCTAAGTCTACCGGAGCAGATCGTCGGTAAGACGAAGTTGGATTTCATCCCAAATTCAGGGTAAGACCTTTTTGTTGAAATTTGACTTTCTAGCAGTTGTAGGAAATGCTGTAGACGTAGAAATAGTAATATTTTGTTTTGGGATATATGGTTTTCAGGGTGTTGAATGAGAAATCATGTGAGTGCAGGACGAGCATTTTTAGGGGGGTTTTTCTCAGTGTCAGGTAAGGGAATAAACTAAAGCAGTTATTTTTCACACGTATTATTATTATTATTATTATTATTATTATTATTATTATTATTATTATTATTATTATTATTATTTGTCAGCAAATTAATTTTCAGGAAAGCATGTATTATATTTGAATATTATTGAGAAATTGTATATTATTGGGAAAATACTGCTCTTATACAGAAAATGTGATTTTAGAATGAAATGTACGAATTTACTCAACTTTGTGTGGCATGAATGTTATTTTCCATGAAAAAGTATTATGATATGGCAATTTTACGAATAAAGCATGTTTTCAAGAATTATGAAATAAAACAGTACATTATGATTTTGAAAACACATGATAATTGATTTATTTATTCATTTGGTACAAGGTTGTGATTGATAGCCAGCGCAAGGCCATGTTTTACGTATGATTTTGGCGCAAGGCCGTATTTATGAAATCTTCGGCGCAAGGTCGTATTTATTAAATTATAGAAAATGCTATCAATATTTTTATGTTAAATGCTATATTATCATGTATTATATGTTATCAGAACCCGAAAATTAGTTTAGTTCAGTTTTAGGAGAACGGTACCGTAACTATATAGATCAGATATCTATGTTCAGATTGGTGCTAACCACCCCACGAGGGGGTGGTAGATGGATAGTCGATGTGGCTTTCAGTGTAGAGTTGTAGATGTCCACCTGGCAGTTCGGACCAGAGTGTGGCGGGCCCATCGTGCTTATAGACATTTTTGACTCGGCAGTGATCGGCTAGCCATTGTTGGGTCCCGCCTTCGGGCTACACAACCCGTCATGGGGGTAATACATGACACCAACTAGCTATTCATCCTGGGTATGTTTCAGTATTATCAGCTATAATAGAAATTTTATGAAAGATATGGTTTATTAGAAAATACGATGGTATATGATGATTTAGTATGTTATGATGAATGTTTGCAGATATATGAAATGTACTGTATATGTATAATTGCATTAAATGTTCATGTTGCCACACAGCTGTATTTAGTTTATTTTCACTTACTAAGAGGTGTCTCACCCCTGAGCATTAAATGATTTTCAGGAAACTCAGAAAGACCGGCGAAGTGTGGCCACCATTGAGTTTATTGAGTTACCCTACTATAAGGGTAAGTTTAAAGTAGGATCAGAAGTTTTTGGATGTGGGATCCTAGAGATGTTTTTGTATTTTTGAGAGATTGTATATAAATACAATATTTTGAGATATGCTTGACTCTGGTATTAAGTATTTTATGGTTATGAGTTTGTGATTTACATTTACTACTACCTAGGTTCTGCTGCGTATGACAGGTGTCCCCGTTACCCACGGGTTCGGGTTGACTATTTTATTTATTCCACTTTTATTATATGAATATCTAAGTAGGACGTTACAGTTTTCTATTAGAGCAAAGGGGTAGTGACCCCCGATCCTCATGAACTCTCGCTTATGAATGATTGTGGCGAAGTAAGACTCTCCGCCCGGGGGCTTGCTGAATTGAGGGATGGCAATACGTAATGCCTCAATCTCAGTGAGTGCTCTGATAGGTAGCCGTTATTGCCACAGGAGCAAGGTCCATAAGGAAAGTGACAATGCCCAAAAGGGGGACGTTACAGTTTGATATCAGAGCCTATGATACTAGGTTCTGTAGACTCTAGAATGCAGCAGTAATAATACCAGAGTATAGGATAAGAGAATTTGAGGTCTGGCTTTGTAGTCTAGATGTAGGACTTCCATGGTGGTTTGTGTGATTTTCCTGGGGTGATGATTTCAGGAAAGTCATGGTAAACTATCATTGGGTTGGGTATCTAGGTTGCAAGATTGAAACTTGAATCAAGATCAGGAGTGATCAATTAATTAAGAGAACATATTATATGAGTTGGATGATATGTATAGTGAAGGGGTTCTGAGTTAAGTTATTTGTTTTTTTTCAGGATGGACCTTGGTGATAGTAGTGTCCATGCTAGTGGGAATGAGGGTGTTGGACCCTCAGGTGCTGCGAGTGGAGATTCAGATGCAATTTTGCGCAGCGTGGCACAACAAGTCATGGCTGAGTTTGCCAGAAATTCTAGGGAGCGAGGTGGTTTGTCTACAGGACACAACAGCTCGATAGAGAAATTCATTAAGATGAATCCTCTGGCTTTCTTAGGAGGAATTGATCCTGTAGTCACAGAAAATTGGGTGCAGGAGATAGAGAAAATATTTGCGGTGCTACAGTGTTCAGAGGAGCAGAGCGTGTTGTTTTCTACCTACAAACTGACTGGAGAGCCTGAGAGATGGTGGACAGTGGCAAAACTCCTGGAGCAGCAGAGGATAGTACCTATGGAGATGACATGAGAGAAATTTAAGGAGATATTTTTTGACAGGTATTTCCCAGCCTCGTCTAGGGAAGCGAAGATTAAGGAGTTCCTGAATTTGAAGTAGGGACAGCAAACCATATAGTAGTATGCGGCGAGGTTCATTGAACTATCTCACTTCACCCCGTACATAATACTAGATGAGGCGAAAAAGGTACAACAATTTGAAAGAGGCCTAAAGAGAGAAATACATAAGCAGGTGTCAATACCGAAGTTATAGGATTTTACTGAATTGGTGGATAGGGCCACTACAGCAAAGGTTGGGGAGCGGATGGAGGTTGAGGAGCAAAGACAGAAGAAAAAATCCACACCTTCTGGTTCCCAGCAGGGAGTTGACCGTGGTTCTTGGAAGAGAGGTGGCTACTACAAAGACCGGAGGCAGGAGACCAGGAATCACGGTTTTCAGGGTGTACAACCATCTCCAACTTGCCCATCTTGCGAGAAGAGACACCTGGGGGAGTGTCGTGCCGGGCGAGGTGTCTTCTACTGGTATGGGGAGCCAGGGCATATAATTAGGGATTATCAGGCTCAGATTGGTGTTGCTCCTGCTTCTAGACCTGTTTGAGGAGGCTATCAGGTGCCATGTGGAGGATAGAAGAGGAATATGGCTCCAGCTAGGGTCTTTGATCTGACGCCAAGTGATGCTGAGGCGGCCAGCGGCGTGGTGACAGGTACGATTAATATGTTTTCATTTAAATTTATTGCACTATTTGACTCAGGGGCCACACACTCATTTGTATCTATAGGGTGTATTAAATTGAGTGGGGCTGAAACACAAACATTAAATGTTGAATTATTAGTGGCTACACTGACTGGGACAGCGGTGAGATGTAGTAGGATGCTCCGTAGTTGTCCGGTTAATGTTTAGGGGAAAATTTTATCTGCTAATTCGATAGTGTTAGATATGCATGGGTTTGATATCATCTTTGGCATGGATTGGCTAGCAGCTAATTCTACCATTATAGATTGTCATACGAGAGAAGTGATATTCAAACCTCCAGGGAGACTACAAATCATATTTATAGGGTCATGAGTTTAGTCTCTACCTCAGATGGTCTTAGCTATTCAGGCAAGGAGGCTACTTCTGAGTGGTTGTCAGGGATTTGTGGCCTTCGTGAAGGAAACCGCAGGGAATGAAGTCAAGCACACCAGGATGCCAGTAGTAAAGGAGTTTACTAATGAATTACCGGGCTTACCACTTGATCGAGAGGTAGATTTTCCTATTGATCTACTTCCAAGTACAACGTCGATCTCTAAAGCACCGTATTGAATGGCGCCGGCAGAGTTGGCAGAATTAAAAGATTAGTTGCAGGATTTACTTGATAAGGGCTTCATACGACGTAGTGTATCTCCATGGGGAGCTCCAATACTATTTGTGAAAAAGAAAGACGGGTCTATAAGAATGTGTGTAGATTACAGGGAGATTAATAAAGTGACCATCAAGAACAAGTATCCTTTGCCCCATATATATGATTTGTTTGACCAACTCCAGGGTACACGGGTGTATTCTAAGATCGACCTCAAGTCAAGCTACCATCAAGTAAAGCTAAGGGCAGAAGATGTATCAAAGATGGCTTTTAGAACCAGGTATAGGCATTACGAGTTCCTCGTTATGCCATTTGGTCTAACGAATGCTCCTGCGATATTTATAGATTTGATGAATAGGATTTTTCATTCACATTTAGATCATTTTGTTGTTGTTTTTATTGATGATGTACTGGCCTATTCAAGAAGCTATGAGGAGCACGAGATACATTTAAGGCAAGTTTTGCAGATGCTCAGGGAAAAGAAATTGTATGCAAAATTCAGCAAATATGACTTCTGGCTCAAGAAAGTTGTGTTTTTGTTATCTCAAGAGATGGAATTTCTATAGATCCTAGTAAGATTGAGACGGTAATGAATTGAGCTAAATCGAGGAACGTTCAGGAGATCAGGAGTTTCTTGGGGTTAGCCGGTTATTACCATCATTTTGTTGAGGGGCTCTCAACTCTATCAGGGCCTCTGACATGACTGACTAGGAAGAATGCTAGATTTGAATGGGATGACAGTTATGAGCAGAGTTTTTAGGAATTAAAGCAACGGTTAGTCACAGCACCAGTGCTGATCATTCCGTCAAGGGGTGAGGGTTATACTATTTATAGTGATGTGTCCTTGAAAGGACTAGGCTGTGTATTGATGCAGCATGGTAGGGTGGTGGCGTATGCGTCTAGACAGTTGAAAGAATATGAGAAGAACTACCCTACCCATGATCTTGAATTGGTTGCAGTGGTACACACATTGAAGATTTGGAGGCTTTACCTATATAGTGAGCAGTGTGAGATTTTCTCCGACCACAAGAGTTTAAAGTATTTCTTCGCCCAGAAGGAATTGAATATGAGACAGAGAAGATGGTTGAAGCTTATTAAGTATTTCGATTATACTATCAGTTACCACCTAGGGAAAGCAAATGTGGTAGCTGATGCGTTGAGCAGGAAGTCTGTGAGACCAGTGCTGGTAGCTATGGAGATCTAATATCTGATCATGATGATCTGAAGAGACTCGGCATAGAGTTGGTAGAAAGTGATCCTCTAGAATGTATCACCAGTTTAGTAGTGCAACCTACTCTGCATGAAAGAATTAAAGCTGCTTAGAAGGAAGACCTAGAATTAGCAAAGGTGATAAATAGAGTGCAGACTAGTTAGGGAGAGGAATTCTACATTTCAGATAATGGGGCTTACGGTTCTGTTCGAGATTATGCGTTCTTACTGATGCTGACATTACAAAGACTATTTTAGAGGAGGCTCATAGATCTTTGTATACAGTTTATCCCGACAGTATGACAATGTACAGAGATCTGCGAGAGTTTTACTGGTGGAGTGGTATGAAGAGGGAAATTGCCAAATATGTAGCACAATGTCTTACATGCCAGTAGGTAAAAGCTTAGCACCAGAGGCTGGCAGGTCAGTTGCTGCCGCTATATATCCTAGAGTGAAAATGGGATCATATATCTATGGATTTTATCTCAGGGCTGCCGTTGACATCGCATGGCTAGAATGCAATTTGGGTAATAGTAGACCGGTTGACTAAGACCGCCCATTTCCTCCCTATCAAGATTAGCTATTCCCTCAACCGTTTGGTGGAAATTTATGTTCAGGAGATAGTTCGTTCTCATGTGGTGCCAGTATCTATTGTGTCAGATCAAGATCCGCGTTTCACGTCACATTTTTGGAGAAGCTTAAAGGAAGCTTTAGGGTCTCAGTTATCGTTTAGCACGGCATTCCATCCTTAGTCAGATGGGCCGACTGAGAGGATGATACAGACACTAGAAGATATGGTCCGAGCATGTGTATTAGATTTTGGGGGTAGCTTTACTCAATTCATGCCACTGGTGGAGTTTGCGTATAATAATAGTTATCAGTCCAGCATTGGAATGGCATCGTTTGAGGCACTGTATGGCAGAAAATGTCGTTCTCCTTTATATTGAGACAAGATGGGTGAGCGGCGAGTTGTGAGACTAGAACTTGTACAGCAGGCCTATAATAAGGTTCGGCTCATTAAGGATAATATCAATGCAGCTTAGAGTTGACAGAAGAGTTATGCCAATAATCGTGATTAGAATTTGGAATTCAATGTTGGCGATCATGTATTTTTGAATATAGCTCTGTTGAAAGGAGTTATGAGATTCGGGATTAAGGGTAAACTTAGCCCTAGGTTCATCAGTCCGTTTGAGATTCTAGAGAAAATGGGACCAGTTGCCTATAGGTTAGCTTTACCAGCAGCGTTATCCAGGATGCACGATGTATTCCACGTATCTATGTTGAGGAAATACGTCCTAGACCCTTCTCATATTATCGATTATGGTGAATTAGAGATCAGTGATTCACTAGTCTATGAGGGGGTACCTGTGTAGATTCTGGATAGAAAAGAACGGGAACTACATAATAAGAAGATTCCTCTAGTAAACGTTCTATAGAGGAATCATGCTGTAGAATAAGCTTCTTGGGAGCTCGAGGAATAGATCAGACAGAAGTACCCGCAATTGTTCTAAGAAGTTCAGATATAATTAGGAAATGTAAGTAAATATGTCGTATTCCTTTTGCAGGTCCATGTAATACTTTAGTTAGTAAGTGATATTTTAGTTTTGGGGGAAGTTTCCTTTTGGTATATATAATCTCCTAGGATTTGATATGTAACCACTGTATTCCTTCGCCATAAGTGAGGGTAAGTAATAAAATAAGCAGACCATTTTGCCTTTAAGGGATGATGAGTTGTATGAATAGTAAATTTCGAGGACGAAATTTTATAAGGAGTGGAGAATGTAATGACCCGAATAATAATGGTATTTATAAAGAGAAGGGGGGAAATGGAAACAGTAACAGAAGAAGGCAGCTGACGAAGTGTTCGTCAATGACGTTGCACTTTGGGATGCAATGACCTAAGAAAATTTATCAGGTCCCCGTCGACGAACACAGTGGATTCTTCGACGAGGGTACAAGAGGGCCTCATCGATGAAGACAAGTTTCATTGATGAGAAGATACCGAGAGAGGATTTTTGGAAGTTTAAAATTCGTCGATGAGGATGCAGGTTCATCGACAAACTTTCTACAAGACTCGTCGATGAGGTGACATGTCTTGTTGGTGAATCTGACCCTATAAATAACTAAAACTTGGATTTTTACGTAGAAAATTCACAGAAACTCTCTCTCTCTCTCTCTCTCTCTCTCTCTCTCTCTCTCTCTCTCTCTCTCCTCTCTCTACGATCTCTCCCTCCTCTCTCTTTGATTTCGGCCCTGTTAGCTGCCGGATCGACGATCTAAGGCCACCATGACGCTCTTAGGGAAGTTCTCCCTAAGTCTTCCGGAGCGGATTGTCGATGGGACGAAGTTGGATTTCATCCCAGATTTAGTAAGGCCTTTTTGTTGAAATTTGACTTTTCAGTAGTTGTAGGAAATGTTGTAGATGTAGAAATAGTAATATTTTGTTCTGGGATATATGGTTTTCAGGGTGTTGAACGGGGAATCCTGCAGGTGTAGGACGAACGTTTTTAAGGGGGTTTTTCTCAGTGTCAGGTAAGGGAATAAACTAAAGCTGATATTTTTCACACGTATTATTATTATTTATCAGCAAATTAATTTTCAGGGAAGCATGTATTATATTTGAATATTATTGAGAAAATGTATATTATGGGGAAAACACTGTTGTTATATAGAAAATGTGATTTTAGAATGAAATGTATGGATTTACTCACCTTTTTGTGGCATAAATGTAATTTTCCATGAAAAAGTATTATGATATGGCAATTTTACGAATAAAGCATGTTTTCAGAAATTATGAAATAAAACAGTACATTATGTTTTTGAAAATACATGATAATTGATTTATTTATTCAGACTATTATGTAATAGATATTCGGCGCAAGGTCGTGATTGATAGCCGACGCAAGGCCATATTTTACATATGATTTCGGCGCAAGACCGTATTTATGAAATGTTCGGTGCAAGGCCGTATTTATGAAATTATAGAAAATACTATCAATCTATTTATGTTAAATATTATATTATCATGTATTATATGTTATCAAAACCCGGATGTTAGTTTAGTTCAGTTTCAAGAGCACGGTACCGTAGCTATATAGATCAGATATCTATGTTCAGATTGGTGCTAACCACCCTATGTGGGGGTGGGAGATGGATAGACGATGTGGCTTTCAGTGTAGAGTTGTAGACGTCCACCTAGCAGTCCAGACCAGGGTGGACAGCCAGCCATTGTCGGGTCCCGCCTTTGGGCCGTACAACCCGTCATGGGGGGTAATACATGACACCAACTAGCTATTCATCCTGGGTATGTTTTTAGTATTATCAGCTATAACTGACATTTTATGAACAATATGGTTTATTAAAAAATACGAAGGTATATGATGAATGTTTACAGATATATGAAATGTACTGTATATGTATAATTGCATTAAATGTTCATGTTGCCACATAGCTGTATTTAGTTTATTTTCCCTCACTGAGAGGTGTCTCACCCTCGAGCATTAAATGATTTTCAGGAAACCCAGAAAGACCGGCCGAGCATGGCCACCGTTGAGTTTATTGAGTTACCCCACTAGAAGGGTAAGTTTGAAGTAGGATCAGAAGTTTTTGGATGTGGGATCCTAGAGATGTTTTTGTATTTTTGGGAGATTGTATATAAAGACAATATTTTGAGATATGCTTGACTCTGGTATTAAGTATTTTGTGGTTATGAGTTTGTGATTTACATTTACTGCTACCTAGGTTCCGCTGCATATGACAGGTGTCCCCGTTACCCACGGGTTCAGGTTGACTATTTTATTTATTATGTTTTTATTATATGAATATCTAAGCAGGATGTTACATTATATGTCCCTTATTTTTACACAAATAGCAAGTAGTATGTTCATGTATGTTTATGGAGGATGTACTTGCATAGTGTTTAGATTGTTTTACAAAGTATCCCATAAATAAATTCTTCTTTCTTTTATTTGTAATTCCATTATAGCCTATTCCCTCTTTATTGTTAGCCATTTTTTGTTATCCTACCATTTTCTCAAAGTTTTCTTTACCTCTAGCAAAGTTGTAAATAATCTTTTCTTTGTCTTCAATTTTACTTTTGTGGTTGTTTATCTCTAGCTCTTTCTTGCTTTGATCATTTTCTTGAGATTTGTCCAATTCTTGAGACATATCATTAATTTTCTTTTTAAGCTCATCAATTTGTGAGTCTTTTTCTTTTTCAGCAGACTTTGAGAATTCTAGCTAATTTTTAAGATTCTCATTTTGTTCTTTCAAAGTTATGTTCCTCTTTGATACTTTAATAAACCTATTCTGAAGAGCAAACAATTCAAGTTGAATTTCTTTGTAGAATGACATACTTTCACATGAATCGTTACATGATTCATTACTAGAATCTTCTGAGGAGGAGTAGTAAGAGTTTACCTCTTCGTTGTGTGCCATGAAACACATGTTTGCTATCTCATGTTCACTGGATTCGTTCTCTGATTCACTTAAGCTTGTATCATCCCAAGTTGCTTTCATTGTTGGCTTCTTTTTCTTCTTTTCTTTTTTGAGCTGAGGGCAGTCCACCTTGATGTGTCTGACCTTTTACAATAGTAACAAGTAGGTGGATTATTCTTGTTTTTGTTTTCCTTTTTACTAGTTTCATCTTTTTCAGTTTTTGAGCCTCTGAATTTTCTAGTGAATTTCTGATTTCTTTTAAAGAATTTTCCAAGTCTTTTAGTTATGAATGCTAATTCTTCATCATCCAATTCACTGGTTTCATTTTCTTCCTCACTTGAACTTTCTTTAGAAGCTTTAAGGGCTATAGACTTCTTGCTTTTATTTTCAGTGTTCTTTTCTTTCATAGTCATTTCATAGGTGAGAAGTGATCCTATAAGTTCATCTAATGAGATTTTTTTGAGGTTTCTACCTTCCGTTATGGCTGTGGCTTTTGGTTCCCAAACATGTGGAAGTCTTCTTAGGATTTTGCGTATCATTTCATAAGTTGAGTAAGTTTTTCCTAAGGCATTAAGGGATTTTATGATGTGAGTGAACCTAGTGTACATGCTTGTAATAGTTTCGTCCAGGTTCATTCTAAAAGCTTCATATTTACTAGTAAGCATGTTTATTCTATTGTCTCTTACATCAATGGTTCCCTCATAAGTTACTTCAAGTTTGTCCCATATTTCTTTAGCTATTTTGCAAGTCATGACCCTATTAAATTCATTTATGTCAAGGGCACAATACAAGGCATTTATGGCACTAGAGTTTACTTGTAACATTTTTTTATCTAATTCAGTCATCTCTTTTTTTTCTTGAGGGACTTCTTTTCCATCAACAAGTTTGGTAGGGATTAAGTCACCAAGTGTGACAACCTTCCAAGCCTTTCAATCCATTGTTTGAAAATAGATTCTCATACATTGTTTCCAAAATGCGTAGTTGAGTCCACAAAAGATGGATGGTCTAGTTGAGGATTGACCCTCGGTGTTATTCCTATGTGTGCCATGTAGATCTTTATATAACTACTTTTTAAGATTTGTTATAACCTAACTCTGATACCAATTGAAAGTTAAGGAATTAGCTCAAGAGGGGGGTGAATTGGCTTATTAAAATTTCAATGAATTCTTTTCAAGAATTTTAACCTCTTATTATCTTACTTAAACACACAGAAAAAATTTATTCACTTAATCAATCCACGACACAAAACACAACACAAGCAATCAAAACTTGATCAATAAAGTAACAAATCAAACACCTTGAAGTAAACAACTAAAGAAACCAAACCAATATGAAGTTTGTAGCCTTTTGATAATTTCAGCTTTTGGATTGTAGCCCTATGAATAAGTGTAAACCCTGTATTTGAATGAAATTTTTTTGCAATCTCTTAATAAAGATTTCCACAAACAATTTAACAACGTACTCCCTTTTAAGGTTTCCGCAAACGTTTAATAAAAACGTACTTTCTTTGATTAAGAGTCTTCTTTTAATCTTGGTTTTGTACTTTCAACAACCTGCAATTTTGTTTAGACCACAACATATATATGTTCACTGAAAAATAAAGAAAAAGCGTAGAGAACAACACCAACAATTTTAAAAGGTTTGGCTTATCCCCAGCCTACGTCCTCGCCTTTGGCCAATACCACCAAAGGATTCCACTATTGTACTCCTTTCTGGGTAGAGTAAACCATTACAAGTGACTACCACACTCATCCACTCCTTCACTAGGCTAGAGCAATGCCTCTTCAAGTGATTCTCCACACTCGGTCAACGATCCAACAACCTGGAATCGTCCAAGAAACAAGAAGTAATTTCTGCGTACAAGAATACTCTCACAAAGAGCATGAAATTAGGAATAGCTTCCCAAGAGGGGGGTGAATTGGATTTTTTTTAAAAAAATAGTCCCTTTAGAATTAGTTCTTTTAAGTTGTAAATCTTAAAAACAATCACAATCAACACAGTAAGATCAAACACTCAATTTATGTAACAATATATGTGAAAATTTGCTACACTCAGTATAAGTCATGTATCACAATTATTCTTCTTCCCAATGTTCAGTTTTTAAATAAACTTTCATATTAATAGGTCAAGGATAATCAACCAACGTAGTCCCTTTCGGTTTCCACAATCAATGCTGATTTATCCAAAATGGATTACCTTCCGGTCTATTTAACAGCCAAACATTTAGAATTGAAATTTAAAACAACCACGCAGATTATATCTTTAAAAAATTAAAAAGTAGAGTAGAAAAAGAAGAACATTGATATTTTTACGAGGTTCGACTTCAACACAACCTACATCCTCACCCTTGGCAAAATCGCCAAAGGATTCACTATTAACGTTCCTTTAGTAGCCGGAACAAAACTAGTTACAAGCACTCCTTGGGTAAGGCTAGATCCCACCTTCTCCAAAAAATATCCCCTTGTTTGGTCCAACAATTCAATACTCAAATCGTCAACAAATCCTATTACAAAGATAGAAAACAAGACGTACAAGAACTTGTTCCTCAAAGAGCTTATTAGTACAAATTTGAAACACTTATGCACTTCAGTAAATTCAAAATATGAATTTCAGAATGAAGCTCTTAGAAACTTATCACCGTAGGTATCTTTCAATGAAAGAATCAGCAACTCAACGATCAAACACAGTGAGAGATTCAGAAAAATTTCTCATAATTTTGAGCAAGGATGAGAGCAATTTGAAGCACTTTCAGAAATTTAGAATGAGACAGAGTATGACAGCAAAATATGATTTCTTAATGATCTTGATGAAGAAATCAATGTGTCTTAGGGGTATTTATAGATGTAGAAAACCTTCTGGCTTATTCCCCAAGAATACTCAGAGTTGTTTCCTTATATTAAACTAATTTTAGTTTCCAAATATTTGAATTTTAAAAATTATATCCGTTGGAAAACAGAAAAATGCCGCGAGGCAGACGACTGTGAAGTCCTGGCAGTCGTCTGTCCATTTAATATAACTATAAAAACAAAGGTAGAAAGGTGGCAGTCGTCTGTCCCTTGAGTGGTTGTCGTCTATCACTAGAATATGAGGTGACAGTCGTCTGTCCATATGGTGACAATCGTCTGTCCATGTGTAATTTTAAGCCTTTCAGTAACATAGAAGGTGGACAGTCGTATGGTAAAACCTACACAGTATTGTCACTTTTCACTGGCAGTCATCTCTCAGAGCCTTGACAGTTGTCTATCAGGCTTCCGTGTTTGAGTTTTAAGCCTTGTTAATTTGGCCATACGTCTGTCGATTTATAGACAGTCGTCTGTCCACTGAATGTTTTTCTTTTCTAGTCAATTTTTGATTTCTCTCTCATTGTTGCTTGGAATGTAGATTTGTTTTAACTTTAAATACATATTCCAAGTTTTATCTTAAGGTCCCTAAGTTTCTTTGCTTAATGAGCTTCAAAATGAAAACTTCATATTTGAATAAACTTAAAGTACTTACAAAAACTTTTCCTAAGTACTTAAATATTCTTCTTTGCTCTGAACTTTCTTTGTTGCTAGTCTCTGATCTCTCAGAATTAATAGATCTTTCATCTCTTTAAACCCTCTTGATATTTCTTCATTGATTCAGACTTTGAGCTCTCATGTTGATCTTCTTTAATCATTATGCTCTTATGGTCTTCAGACTTTGATCCATGCTACATAAGTACTTTCAACATTGATTATTGAGAAAACACAACACTCAACCGAAGCATGTTAAGTCCTATTTGTTTGTTAGCATCAAAATAGAGTTTTAGACCTTGTAAGGCCAACAAAGCAAATTAGTACAATTCAAAACACTAGATACTTCAATATTCAAATATCAAATTGAAATACAATTGAAGCTCAAGTTAGAATTCACCAAGTTCCTTCTCTAGATGAGAAATCAGCAATAGGAACTCAAAGAGTGGTGATCAGCAATTCAGTTGAGCAAGCAGTAAAGCAAGAGAGAGCTTTGATTGCAAGATAGCTTTTAGCAGATTTTTTAATTCTTGGGTATGATTTGATTTGTAAAACCATGTATTTATAAGCTACTGAAAGTAATTTCGTGTTGCCCGAGGTTACTTGGAGTGTCTTCCAAGTTTTTAGAAAATTTAGGGCACAAGAAACCATTATTTGAATTTTAAAACATTTATAAAACTTTAGTGTTAACAGTGTTCAAATGACTAAACTATTGGGTTCCTTAATACTTTAAAAAAATTGAACTAGACACAGGGTCAAATGACTAAACTGAGGGTTCAGTCTTCTGAAGTCTCAGTTCAGATGACTGAACTGAGGGTTTAGTCTTCTGAGGGTGTTATGTCTGTCCTGTGTTTCAACAAATAATTTTTTAGTAAATTGAACTAATTCCTCTGTCTTCTAAAGAAATTATTCAGACATCTAAAGTAAAACTTCATTCGTCTGAGGTGCATCTTCAGACTTCTGAGGGTACACCTCAGTCGTTTGGGCATACTAACTTCAGAATTTTCATTTAAGGTTTCAAAAATTCTTTTTGCTCTCTTGCTTTATTTCTTATAAAACTTTTTATGGGGTTTAAAATAAGGTATCTAAGTCCATAATTTACCCTAGAAGAGTTTCAAAAATATTTCAAGAGATATTCAAACATGAAGTACTTACAACATGGTCCTAAAGCTTAAAACTCTATTTTTCAAGCCTTCCATGAATTTTGCTTTATGTTCCTTTTGACTTGAGCTTTGAGTCAGCTTTAAGTGTCCACATATTTTGCTTATGTTGGAGTTTCTTTGAGCTATCTCTTGAATCTCTCTACATATGGATAAGACTTTATGAATCCTTGAGCTTTCCATTTGCTTTTCTTTTGAACTTTGGCATTCCTGAAACGTCACCACTTAACCAACACATATTAAATTATCATTCATTTGTTATCATCAAAACAAGATTGAAAAGCCATGTTAGGCCAACAAAGTTAATGAAGACGATATTCATACGAAAATAGGAGGTTAAGAAGTGTTGTTTGAATTTTTAGATAAAATGAAAGAAAAAGAAGTCAATACATTAAAAGACTTGGCAATAAAATGAGTTAATTTAATAAGACAAAAAAGAAAGCATATTAAGCAATTATCTAAAGAAATCTATCATAAGAAAATTGAAGAAAGAATTAAAACACCAAAAATCAAAAGTAAAATTGAGCAATTTAAAGAAAAACTAGAAAGAGAAGTTTGTTCGAATTTACCTAATGCTTTTTGGTCTAGGAAAAAGCATATGGTAAAGTTACCTTATACAAAAGATTTTATAGAAGACAAAATACCTACAAAAGTAAGACCTATTCAAATGAATCAAGAGTTATTAGAATATTGTAAAAACTAAATTAAAGATTTGCTCGATAAAAAACTAATAAAAAAAAAAAAGCATATATCCTTGGGGTTGTTCAGCATTCTATGTTCAAAATCAAGCTGAAAAGAACGTGGAGCTCCAAGACTCGTCATAAATTACAAACCTTAAACAAAAATTTACAATGGATTAGGTATCCAATACCTAATAAGAAGGATTTATTAAATAGATTATCTAATGCTGCAATATTCTCAAAGTTTGACATGAAATCTGGATTTTGGAAAATTAAGATTGCTGAAGAAGATAAATACAAAACTGCTTTTACGGTACCACTTGGACATTACGAATGGAATGTAATACCCTTTGGCCTAAAAAATGCACCCTCAGAATTTCAAAACATTATGAATGAAATATTCAATCCTTACACAAAATTTACTATATACATTGACGATGTCACACATTACATGATGGTGCACCTCCTAGCTCACCTAACTGGGTTCGAGCCAAATTAAGACTCCTTACAGGGCGAGTCTCCCTCTTCAGTCCACGCCTGGAATATAACAGATAATAAAATTTGCGCACAAATAAATGCTTCTCACAACAAATAGGTGTGTACAAATTTAAAGCACTAATGCACTCACAAAATATATGAATTTAAGCTCAAGTAAGTATGAGTATTTTCTCACAATAATTTTGTAATCCTCGAAAATGATACATATGATAAAGTGCTTCAAATATTTGAACCCTAATATATATTTTTCCAAAAATATTTTCAAAGAATAATAGGAGAGAACCTAGGGTTTTTCCTTCAAATAAATTTTGCCCAAATAAATATAAGAGACCTTTCAAGCAAAGATTATGTAGATGAAAATATGCTCAAGGTACTCTTAAAGATCTTCTCAAAAATATATTTCAAAAAATATGTATGAGAAGTCTAGGGTATTTAGTTCAAAAATATTTTTGCAAATAAACATAAGTGAGCTTATGAATCTTGCAATAAATGTGCAAAGATTCACAACCTATAAATAATTTCTTCACAAAAATATTTATCAAAGAAACACTATGTGAAGAACTTTTAATCTTACTCTCAAAGATGATTTTCAAAAGTAAAGGCTCAAGAGAGTAAGTGATTTTTAAAATATATATGCCCAAATGAATGATTTCTTAAACAACTCTCAAATGCAATAACTTTGCAAGTGAAAGAAGTAAAAGAATAAATAAAGCTCTCTATCAAAATGATTTTTCAAAGGAATTAAAAGAAAGAGAGTAAAAATGAATAAAGGAAAAAAATAATTTTTGGGAGGATTTATAATCTAAGCATCAGTTAGGGAATGAGTTATGAGGGGTTATATATTGAGTCTGGGAAAAATATGACCATTTGGGACCTATTAGGCATTTTAGAATTTGTTTAATTAAAAAATAATTACGATTAAGCGCTGAAAATTTGGCCAAATCGAGAGGTTCCGTCGACTGGCACTAGCGTCAGTCGGATGACCTCATACAAAAATCTAAATTTTTGGACAAGGTCGGTCGACTATGGATACCTTCAGTCGGCTGGCCACGGAGCAATTTTTAAATCGCGAGAATTAGTCTACTGGACCAAATGACCAATTGACTAACCCTTGGAGATCGGTCAACTAAAGGCTTTTTGAAGTAGATAGTCGGTCGACTGAGGTATTGAAAATAGCCAAAATTCAAGGGTTGGTCGGCTGGGGCTTTAGAAATAGGCCAATCAACAGGGTCGGTCGGTTGACCCTCTAAAGCCTTCGTGAGGCTGGTTGGCCGAGGCTATTGATTTTTGGTCCAAGTCTATGGTTGGTTGACTAAGGTTAGTGAAAACCTAAGATTTAGCCCTTTTTGATTTTAGAAACATTTTAAAAACCTTTTGTATGATTTTAACATTTTAGAAAAAGGTGTTTCATGAGAGTGTTGGGTCCCCTAAGGTTTGTCTATGGTCATTCTGAGCTTAGCATCATATCATGTAAAACCTGCATTATTATAGACCAAATAAAAAACTAGATGCATTTACAAATTAAAATGAATGTGTAACATCTTGCCAATAAAATAAAATATTTTCCCCTATTTTAATATCAAACATTAACCTAAATAGCGGAAAGTCACATACATAAATATAACCATATAAATTACAATACCAGAGCATCTATTTATCCCATAAATCATGCATATATCACTATTCTTCTCAAAACTATTCCTTACTGACGTTAGGGCATACAAAAATACTACCCAAAAATACTACTCACCCTTAACAGGGCAGACTAACAGCCCTTCTACTTGCGAGCCTGATCCGCTCGCCTAGCTGGTTCACCTGAAAAATAATTCAACATTGGGGTGAGACGACGCTCAATAAGACGAAACATGTTATTACTAGTGTGTGGCTACTGAGTTATATTTCTGTATAAATAATATAATTTAAAAATAATATCATGGATAACTGAAATTGTAAATGCTGGTATAAATAACATATATTAAAACTATATAAATTTACTTTTCATAATACTACTACTATTTCTGGAAATCTACTTATACTTATAATATCAGAGAAAATTTCCCTAGATGGTTGTATGTCATGATTTAACCCCTCATGATAGGGTTATACGGCCCGAAGGCAGGACCTATCCTGGCTGGCTGACCAGGGTAAGTCAACTGAACTCCAATAGTCTGATCGGCCCCCTCAATCCATATTTGATGGAGAGTTTGTCCAGACGTGGGCACGATCGACCTCATACCACTTACTGTCTGAGTAAAATGGTTGTACTCTGAACTGAATGTCTGTAGCTACGGTACCATGCTCTGCTGAATCTGATCCATCAAGGTCTAATACTATATAGATAGTTGATATCTGTAACATATTGTTTTACCATGACTTTTGAAATAACCATAACCCCATAGAATTTATTTGAAATTCTAAATTAACTTTCTGAAAATCTGATTTCTGTATAACTGAAGTGTTATCTGTATGACTGAATATCAGGGCGTTATGGTACTGAAAAATTTATTATTCTGAAATTACTGAAAATATATTTTTCTGAGTATACTATATACTAAAAGTCCTTTATTCTATAAACATGTAAATATTATGGTATTTATGTTCATAAACTGTAAACATGGTATTCATGGTTTGTATAAATATGGTAATGTACTCTAATCAACTCAAGCCACACTAATAAATATTATTATAATCAAGCTCTAAAAACTGTGTATATATAATTTGAATAATAACTTGATAACAACCTAAATTTTGTACTGAAATCATAATGAAGTTTCCTAGCATAGCATGTTCCCCTTACCTGACTATTGGAAAGCCCCTACTGGATATCAGTCCTACACCTGCAGGGTTTCTAACTCAACTTTCTAAAAACAACATTCACCAAAACAAAACATCATTATTTCTCTCTCTACATCATTTCCTACAACTGCTGAAAAGTCTAATTTTGAATAAAAGACCTAACCCTAAACCTGGGGAGAAATTCAACTCAATCCTACCGATGATCCGCCCTAGTAAATTTGGAGAGAACTTCTTCAAGAGCCTCGTGGTGGCCCCAAATTGTCAATCCGGCGACTAACAGGACCAAAATCGAAGAGAGATGGAGGAGAGACCGTAGAGAGAGAAAAGAGAGAGTTTTGTTGAAAATCCTGCGTAAAAATTCGAGGATTACACTATTTATACTGCGGCCTTCATTGACGAGCCACGTCATCTTGTCGACGAATCTAAGAAGCAATTCGTCAACTAACTCTCCCATTTGTCAACAAAATTTAGAATTGTCCAAAACATCCTCTCAATATCTTCTCATTGATGAAACATGCCCTCGTCGACGAGACCCTTTTGTACCCTCGTCGACGAATCCCCTGTCTTCGTCAACAAAGCCATGAGAAAATTCCTTGATTTATACGAAATATGCTGCCTCCTTCTGTTTCCATTTCCCTCCCTCTTTATTATTTAAATATCATTATTCTCCGAGTCGTTGCATTCTCCCCTCCTTATAAAATTTCGTCCTTGAAATTTACTGTTTATATAACTCATCATTTGTTTTGAAGGCAAAATGGTCTACTTATTTATTACCTGCCCTCACTTATGGCGAAGGAATACTGTAGTTACATGGGTAGTTCTGGGAGATTACAACTATAAAAGAAAACTCCCCCAAAACTAAAATATTACCTATCCTATACACTATATTACAATTACACTATACTAAACAAAATAAAATTACTACCCTAAACATATACATTACTACTATAATTCAACGAATAAGTGGGGATATTTCTGTCTGATTTCATCTTCAAGTTCCCATGAAGCTTCCTTTATCGCGTGATTCATCCACGAGACTTTCACTAACGGTGTTCTTTTGCTGCGCAATACCTGTTCCTTTCTATCTAGGATCTGCACCGGAACTTCTTCGTATGCTAGATCACCACTGAGTTCCAATTCTACATAGCTAATGATATAGGAAGGATCTAGGACGTATTTTCTTAAAATAAAGACATGAAACAAATCATGAATCTTGAATAAAGATGGTGGTAGAGCTAGCCGATATGCCACTGACCTAATTTTCTCAAGTATCTCAAATGGGTCAATAAACCTAGGGCTCAACTTACCCTTCTTCCCCAATCTCATGATACCCTTTAGGGGTGCTATTTTTAGAAACACATGATTACCCACTTCAAATTCCAGTTCCCAGCGGCGAGTATCTACATAGCTTTTCTACCGACTCTTTGCTACACTGATTCTATCTCGAATGAGTTGAACTTTATTGTATGCTTACTGGATTATCTCTGGCCCCAAAACTCACTTCTCACCCAACTCACTCCAGTACAGTGGGGAACGACACTTCCTACCATAAAGTGCTTCATAAGGAGCCATGCCTATGCTAGCCTGATAGCTGTTGTTGTAGGCAAATTCCACCAATGACATATATTGAGTCTAGCTACCCCTAAAATCCAATATACACGCCTGCAACATATCCTCAAGTACCTGAATCATTCTCTCTGTTTGACCGTCTGTCTGAGGATGGAAAGCGGTGCTAAATGTTAATTGAGTCCCCAAGGACTCCTGTAAACTCCTCCAAAACCGCAATGTAAAACGTGGATCATGGTCCCGAGACTATGGATACTGGCACTCCATGGGGTCGAATAATCTTTGTATGTAAATCTCTGCTAACCTGTTCATAGGGTAGCTAACACTAATGGGCAGAAAGTGTGTTGTCTTCGTCAACCTATCAACCACCACCCAAATGGCATTCTAACCATACGGCGCTGGCGGTAACCCAATAAAAAAATCCAGGGATACGTGGTCCCACTTCCATTCGGGAATGAAAAGTGGCTACAACTGACCAGCCGGCCTTTAGTGCTCGGCCTTAACCTATTGGCACATCAAGCACTACTGTACAAATTCTGCTATTTTCCTCTTCATGCCACTCCACTAGAAATACTCCCATAGATCCCTATACATTTTTGTATTTCTAGGGTGAACAATGTATAGAGATCAATGTATCTCTTCTAGAATAGTCCTCCTGATGCTGTCATCTGCAGGCACACACACAATCTGATGTGAAATCTCAAAGCCCCATCGTCAAAGATACTGAATTCTTCTCCCTGACCATCTTGTATTCTAGCTATTACCTCCACTAATTCTGGATCATCCCCTTGAGTCGCTTTAATCCTTTCATAAAGTGTAGGCTGTACAACAAAGATGGCCATGAATGCTTAAGGATCATCTGCTATTAGTTCCACGCTGAGTCTTTCCAACTCCATCAGAATTAGGTGCTGAACTACTGCTGCTAACTGCGTTGTATCCTCTGATTTACGGCTTAAAGCATCAGCCACCACATTTGCTTTACCTGGGTGATAACTGATGGTACAGTCGAAATCTTTGATGAATTCTAACCACCTTCTCTGGCTCATATTCAACTCTTTCTGTGTAAAGAAATACTTTAGGCTCTTGTGATCAGAAAATATTTCACACTTCTCACCATATAAGTAATGTCTCTAGATCTTTAATGTGTGTATCATAGCAACCAATTCCAGATCATGGGTATGGTACTTCTTTTCATACACTTTCAAGTGTCTGGAAGCATACGCCACCACCCTACCATGTTGCATCAACACACAACCAAGTCCTTTCAAGGACGCGTCACTATAAATCATATACCCATCACCTCCTGATGGTATTATCAAAACTGGTGCAGTGAGGAGCCACTGCTTTAGTTCCTGGAAACTCTGCTCGCATTCTTCATCCCACACAAACCTAGCATTTTTCCTAGTTAAACGCATGAGAGGCCCTGATAGGGCTGAAAATCCTTCGACAAATCAACGGTAATAACCTGCCAGTCTTAAGAAACTTTTGACTTTCTGCACGTTCTTTGGCCTGGCCTAATTCACCACCACGTCAATCTTGTTGGGATCTACTGAAATACCATCTCCTGAGATCACATGGCCCAAAAATGCAACTTGCTCAAGCCAAAACTCACACTTACTAAACTTGGCATAAAGCTTCTTTTCCCTGAGTGTCTGCAGTACCTGCCTCAAATGCACTTCATGATCCTCAGAATTCTTCGAATATACCAGTATATCATCAATAAAAACCACCACAAACTAATCTAGATACTGGTGAAAAATACTATTCATCAAGTCCATGAACACAACTGAGGCAATCGTCAGACCAAAAGGCATAATAAGAAATTCATAGTGCCCGTACCTAATCCTGATGGTTGTCTTTGCAACGTCCTCTACCTTTACTCTCACTTGATCATACGCTGATCTGAGGTCGATCTTGGAATATACCCATGTACCATGGAGCTTATCAAAAAAATCATCTATGTGGGGTAGAGGATATTGATTCTTAATAGCAACCTTGTTGATTTCTTTGTAATCAATACACATCCTCAAAGACCCGTCTTTCTTCTTTACAAACAACACCAGAGCTCCCCATGGCAATACACTGGGTCGTATAAAACCCCTATTCAGCAGGTCTTGCAATTGATCCTTCAACTCTCTTAATTCATTTGGAGCCATACGGTAGGGAACCTTAGAGATCGATGCTGTCCCTAGAGGTAAATTTATGGAAAAATCCACCTCGCGTTTGGGAGACAACCCTTGTAGCTCCTCCGGAAATACATCTGGAAATTCTCGTACGACTGGGGTACTATCGAGCTTTGATTCATTCTCTTATGCTTCTTTTACAAAAGCCACAAGCCTCTAATTTCCTTCTCGGAGCAGTCTGCTCGCTTGTATAGCTAATACTATCTATAATGGAGCACGTACACGAGAGCCAACAAACCTTAATTCTTGCTTACCAAGGGGTATGAAAATTACTTCCTTCTAAGAACAATCAATACTAGCGTGATTAATTACCAACCAATCCATACCCAGTATTACATCAAAGCCACACATCTCAAACACAATCAGGTCTACTGGTAGCACTCTCCCTTGAATTTCTATTGGATAACCTCTGAGCACCCTCTGACACCGTATCACTGACCCTGACAGTGTAGCTACTAATAATTCCATATCTAACAGTTGGGTCTCACTTCCAGATAATTTAACGTAGGATGCAGAGACAAATGAATATGTAGCACCTGAGTCAAATAAAATAATAACTGGATATGATAAGACAGTAAAAGTACTTGTCACCACATCTGCGGCAGCCTCAGCATGACCTGGCGTCAGAGCGTAAACTCACGCTGGGGCTACATTCCTCTGTTGGCCTCCACGAGGCGCCTGATATCCTCCTCGAGCTGCCTTATATCCTCCCCGATAGGGTCTAGAAGTTGGAACCTGGGCATGCACGTGCCATATGGCTGGGTCTCCCACAACGGTAACATACACCTCTCCCTACCAGGCACTCCCCCGAATGACATCTCTCGCATGTCTGGCACACTGGAAAGGTTTGTATACCCTGGTACTCCCGAGGTCCTACCATCTGCCTTTGATCTCCTCTATCACGGCCTACTCTCCATGAACCCCTACTAGAACCATCATGAAAACCCTGAGGCACAGGCCTCTTCCTCTGATTCTGAGCTGCTAAACCCCTCTAAATACCACTCTTAATGATCGCAGCTCTATCTACAACCTCTGTAAATGTCTGAGCTCTGAAACCAACCACCTGCTTAAACAAGTTTTTCCTTAGTCCCTCTTCAAACTTCCTTGCCTTTTTCTCTTCATCGGGTGCTAGATGTGGGGCAAAACGTGACAACTCAATAAACTAAGCCGCACACTGAGCTACGGTCATATGCCGCTATACCAGATGCATAAACTCTGCTGCCTTTGCGCTCCGAACAATAGAAGGAAAATATCGCTCGAAGAACAGCTCCTTGAATCAGTCCCATGTCACTGGTACTGGAATCGGCCTCTACTCCTCTATCAGTCGCGCTGATCTCAACCAGCGCTTCGCTTCCCATGTCAATTTAAATGCTGCAAATACTACCTTCTGCTCATCCGAACAAGAAAGCACCGCCAATGTCTCTTCAATATCCTAGACCCAATTCTCAGTTACAATCGAGTCATCTCCTCTAGCAAAGGATGGGGGCTTCATCCACGTAAACTGCTCAATCATGCAGCTACGCTCCCCTAAACTCCTGGCCATCTCAGCCATCACCTGCTGGGTGACGCTGCGCAGTACTGCATCGGTATCACCACCCATACTGGAAGGTTCTGGACTGTCTCCCCTAGCATTCATGCCACTACTTCCTGGGTCCATCCTAAAAAACAAAAACACACTTAAGAACTTTATCTCTTGCACAGACCCTATCTATTTCATTCTACTCAAATCCTATATTCATAATTAACTACTCTCCCTAATCTTAACTCAAAATCCAGTTCTGCAACCTAGACACATGACCCGACGATAGTTTACTGTGACTTTTCTGAAATCGTCACCCTGAAAAAAACACAAACCACCATAGAAAATCCTGTACCTAGACTACAGAACAACCTTTAAATCATGTCATATAGCTTCCGCTGCATTCTAAAGTCCACAGAACCTAGCAACCTAGGCTCTGATACCAAATTGTAATGTCCAACTAATAAAATAAAATCTTCTCCCCTATTTTAATATCAAACATTAACCTAAACAATGGAAAGCCACATACATAAACATAACCACATAAATTACAATACCAAAGAGTCTATTTATCCCATAAATCATACAGATATCACTGTTCTCCTCAAAATTATTCCCTACTAACATCAAGGCATACAAAAATACTACCCAAAAATACTACTCACCCTTAACAGGGCAGACTAACAGTCCTTCTACCTACGAGCCTGATCCGCTCGCCTAGCTAGTTCACCTAAAAAAAAATTCAACACTGGGGTGAGACGACGCTCAGTAAGACTAAACATGCTATTACTAGTGTGTGGCTATTGAGTTATATTTCTGTATAAATAATCTAATTTAAAAATAATATCATGGATAACTGAATTTGTAAATGCTCGCATAAATAACATATATTAAAACTATATAAATTTATTTTTCATAATACTACTACTATTTCTGGAAATCTACTTATACTTATAATATTTGAGAAAATTTCCCTAAATGGTTGTATGTCATGATTTAACCCCTCATGACAGGGTTGTGCGGCCCGAAGGCGGGACCTATCCTGGCTGGCCGACCAGGGTAAGTCAACTAAACTCCAATAGTTAGATTGGCCCCCTTAATCCATATCTGATGGAGAACTTGTCCCGACGTGGGCACAATCGACCTCATACCATTTACTGTCTAAGTAAAGTGGTTGCACTCTGAACTAAATGTCTGTAGCTACGGTACCATGCTCTGCTGAATCTGATCCATCAGGGTCTAATACTATATAGGTAGCTGATATCTGTAACATACTATTTTATCATGACTTCTCAAATAACCATAACCCCATAGAATTTATCTGAAATTCTAAATTAACTTTCTGAAAATCTGATTTCTATATAACTGAACTGTTATATGTATAACTGAATATCAAGGCATTATGGTACTGAAAAATTGATTATTCTAAAATTACTAAAAATATATTTTTCTGAGTATACTATATATTGAAAGTCCTTTATTCTACAAATGTGTAAATATCATGGTATCTCTATTCATAAACTGTAAACACAGTATTCATGGTTTGTATAAATATGGTACTATACTCTAATCAACTCAAGCCACACTAATAAATATTATTAAAATCAAGCTCGGAAAAATAGTATATATATAATTTGAATAATAGCTTGATAAAAACCTATATATTGTACTGAAATCATAATGAAGTTTCCTAGCATAGCATGTTCCCCCTACCTGACTACTGAAAAGGCCCTACTGGATATCAGTCCTACACCTGCAAGGTTTCCCACTCAACTTCCTGAAAAAAACATTCACTAGAACAAAACATCATTATTTCTCTGTCTACTTCATTTCCTACAACTGCTGGAAAGCCTAATTTTGAATAAAAGACCTTACCCTGAACCTGGGGAGAAATTCAACTCGATCCTACCGATGATCCACCCTGATAAAGTTGGAGAGAACTTCGTCAAGAGCGTCGTGGAGGCCTCAAATCGTCAATCTGGCGACTGACAGGGCTGAAATCGAAGAGAGATGGAGGAGAGACCGTAGAAAGAGAAAAGAGAGAGTTTTTGTTGAAAATCCTGCGTAAAAATCTGAGGGTTACACTATTTATACTACGGCCTTTGTCGACAAGTCACATCATCTCATCGACGAGTCTAAAAAGCAATTCGTCGATGAACTCTCCCCTTCATCGATGAAATTCAGAATCGCCCAAAACATCCTTTTGGTATCTTCTCATTGACAAAACATGCCCTCATTGATGAGACCCTCTTGTACCCTCGTCGATGAATCCTTTATGATCGTCGATAAGGCCATGAGAAAATTCCTTGGATTATTATATCCAAAGTGTAACGTCGTCGACAAAGTTTGCTGCCTCCTTCTGTTTCCATTTACCTCCCTCTTTATTATTTAAATATCATTATTCTTCAGGTCATTACAGTATATATTCTTCTTTTTCTTTGCTCTTCTGTCTTTATGAAATGCGCCAAGTGTATAAGCTAAGTTCCGTCATGCCTTTATGTTCCATTCCATCACGTGTGTGTTGAATTATAAACTTGTTCACATGTTGAATACAAACATAAGAAGTCAACACAAACTATTGATGGATTCCCCAAACTATTGACGATTTTCTTTAAGAAAAATTTTAATAAACTCTCTACCGGAAACCGTCAATGCAGCTAGGCAAACCATCGACGGTTTTGCCCTATTTCTTTACAAACTTTTTTTTCTTGTTTACTTAGGTGCATGGTTTTGGTTTTAACCCAACCGGGACCAAGTATATAAAAGATTTACAATATTAGGATGATTTAAAACTTGTCTCTTATAAGAACGTAGTAAGTATACGATATATATATATATATATATATATATATATATAACTCTTTGTTTTTGAACTTTGAAAACTCATTAAGTTTTGTTCTAAGAGTTATGTGATATCCAATATACTTATATCCTAATATGAAATGCATTTACTCAACTTTTGCTCAATGATCTTGCATGAAACAATACCGCAAGAGTTACAGTTGTTCCTACCTCAAACACTCCTTATTACACTAAGACTTTGTTTGATGTGCTTGAGTCCTTCCGAGTGATTGTCCACTTTTATCTTTTCTACTTGAATGTCCACTCAATCTGATCTTTGCTTTTGATTATTTACCTTCACATATTTGTCACTTGTACTTGCACTAACTTGATATGCAAAGATAGGTTAAACTTGGAACTACAATTAGGTTAGTATCATCAAAATACATCAAATATGATTATGTAGCCACTAAGGCTAATAATTTCCCACATTTTGATAATGTCTAATATGTTGAGTATTTACTTGATCTTAGCCTTAGAGTCGAGTCTAGAAGGAAGGGTGAATATACTCTTTTTCGAAGTATTATATCACAATATATTAAATATAAATCATGCAAGAGATAAATTAAAGAGAAGGGAAGAAAAGCTCAACACCAATTTTAACGTGGTTCAGCCCCTTGCCTACGTCCATGCCCTGAATCACACCCAAGGTTTCCACAATTCACTACCACAACTCCTTCACCAGTAGAGAAGTCTACACTACGGGAACAAATCCTTTTCGCTCACCAAGAGCCTTTCAACAAGGTTCACCAAGAACCCTTGCAATTCCGATTCACCAAAAAACTCTTTTACAACAAATGGAAGAAAATTATTACAAATATAATGCTCCTTGATTAAGCTGATATTTGATACAGTAAAATCCTCACACAACTCTCTCAAAGTAATGTATCACACTAAGATTAAAGAGCAAAAGAGAAAGTGAGCACAAAGATGATGAACTAATTGAAGTGTGCTTGCAAATGATATATAATTGCTAAGATTAATCTTTAAACAAGCCTTTAGACTTGTATTTGTATGCAAAATGAGCAACTAGCCATTTTATGGCCATTGGGCTAATAAATTATTTGTTTACTTTGAAAACTAGACGTTTATAGCCATTGGGTGTAGAATCCCGATACAAACCGTTGACGGATTACCCAAACCATCGATGATTTTATTCAGGAAAAAGATCAATTAACTTTCTACCTGAAACTGTCGATGCACCTGGGCAAACCATCGATGGTTTTGCTTGGTTTCTTTACAAACTTTTTTTTCTTGTTTACTTTGGTTCATGGTTTCGGTTTTAACCCAACCGGGACCAAGTATATAAAAGATTTACAATGCTAGAATGATTTAAAACTTGTCCCTTATAAAAACGTTGTAAGTACAGTATATATATACAAAACTCTTTGTTTTTGTTCTTTGAAAACTCATTAAGTTTTGTTCTAAAAGTTTGGCGATATCCTATATACTTATATCTTAATATGAAATGCATTTGCTCAAATTTTGCTCAATGATCTTGCGTGAAATAATACCGCAAGAGTTACAGTAGTTCCTACCTCAAACACTCCCTATTACACTAAGACTTTGTTGGATATGCTTGAGTCCTTTCGAGTGATTATCCACTTTGATCTTTCCTACTTGAATGTTTACTCGATCCGATCTTTGCTTTTGATCCAGTTCCTTTATATATTTGTTACTTGTACCTATACTAACTTGATATGCAAAGATAGGTTAAACTTGGAACTACAATTAGGTTAATATAATCAAAATACATCAAATATGATTGTGTAGCCACTAAGGCTAACAATCTCACTCTTTTTTATGATGTCTAATTTGTTGAGTATTTACTTGTTCTTGGCCCTATAGCCAAGTCTAGAGGGGGGCGTGAATAGAATTTTTTGCATATTTTACTTTTCTCTACAAAATACAATTTTTTTGTAAAACGACAAATGATTATATAACAATATATAGAATATAAATCATGCACAAGATAAATTAAAGAGAAGGGAAGAAAAGCTCAACGTCGATGTTAACGTAGTTCAGCCCTTTGCCTACATCCACGCCTTGAGTCACACTTAAGGTTTCCATAATCCACTAATACAACTCCTTCATCGACGGAGAAGCCTTTACACCACAGGAACAAATCTCTTTCGCTCACCAAGAGCCTTTACACATAGGAACAAATTCCTTTCTGTAACGACCTCAAATTCCTTAACATAAAATGTAATATATTAAATGAAAAAGTCAACCCGATCCCGTGGGTAATGGGGACGCCTATCAATCACAGCAGAAACATAAGCAGTAGTAAGTATAAAATCTCAATCATCCATCCATAAAACATAATACCAGAGTTTACTACAACATCATAAAACTGTATTTATACACATCCTCATAAACATCAAAATAACTCTAGGATCAAACACAAAATAATTCTGACCCTAGTACAAAATCTTACCGTCCTAACAGGGTAATATCACTAACTCAACAGCGGCCACGACCCGCCGGTCACTCAGGGTCTCCTAAAAAATTAATTAATGTTGGGGGTGAGACACATCTCAGTAAGGGAAAATAAACTAAATACAGTTGTGTGGCAACATGAATATTTAATGTAATTATACATACACAGTACATTCCATATTTTCGTAAACGTTCATCAAATCATACTGAATAATCACATGCTTTCATATTTTCTAATAAGTCATATCATACATAAAACATCTGTTATAACTGATAATACTAAAAACATACCCAGGATGAATAGCTAGCTAATGTCATGTATTACCCCCCATGACGGGTTGTGCAGCCCGAAGGCGGGACCCGACAATGGCTGGCCGACCATTGTCGAGTCAAAAATATGTCTGTAAGTATGATGAGCCTGCCACACCCTGGTTCGAACTGTCAAGTGAACGCCTACAACTCTACACTAAAAGTCACATCGACTATCCATCTCCCACCCCCTTGTGGAGTGGTTAGCATTAATCTGAACATAAATACCTAATCTATATAGCTACGGTACCGAGCTCCTAAAACTGAACTAAGCTAACATCCGGGTTCTGATAACATATAATATGTGATATTATATCATCTTTCATAATTACGGCCTTGAGCCAAACATTTCAACATTTCATAATTACGCCCTTGCGCCGATCATTTCATAGATACGACCTTGCAACGAAATCATACATAAATACAGCCTTGCGCCAAAATCATACATACATACGGCCTTGCGCTGGAATTATACATACATATGGCCTTGCGCTGGAATCATACATACATATGGCCTTGCACTGGAATCATACATACATATGGCCTTGCGCCGAAATCATATATAAATACATCATTCTGAAAAAAATCATTTAATCATATATTTGTCAGAATCATAAGTACTGTATACTTTCATAACTTCTTAAATCATACTGCATTCATATTATCATCATATCATTATATTTTCCCACGTAAAATAATATTCATACCACACATTTGCTGTATAAAACTATACATTACGTTTTAAAATCATACTTTCTGGCATCTCATACATATATATACATTTCAACATATCAACAGTATTTTTCTCAAACGTACATTTCCTTCGTAATTTATAGCTATAATACATGCTTTTCAGAAAATAACTTTTCTTATAAATATAATAATTTACATGAAAATGACTGCTTTAGTTTATTCCCTTACTTGGCTACTAAGAAAGCCCCTAAAATATCCTAACCTAACACCCGTAGGATTTCCTGATCAAGACCCTGAAAATGAAAACTCACGGTACTAAACCTTCAATATTTCTACGTGTACATTATTTTCTATAACTACCGTAAGATCAAATTTGGCTTAAAAATCTTTACCTCAACTTAGGGACGGTTTCCAACTTGCTTTCACCAACGATCCGCTATGGCAGATTTGGAGAGAACTTCCCCAGAAGCATCGTGGTGACTTCGGATTGCCAATATGGCATAAATCTGGCCCACAATCAATGAAAGAGAGAGAGAGGGCCGAATGGAGGAGAGAGAGAGAAAAGTTTGTTTAACAATGAAGTTAAAATCTGGATTTTGATATTTATAGAACAGGGGATTCGTCGACGAGCCACGTCATTCGTCGATGAATCCTTTAATAATTTCGTCAATGAAATTCAGTCCTTGTCGACGAAATTCAATCTTCGTCAACGAATTCTCTTATGCCTTCGTCAACGAATCCTCTCTTCATCGACGAGTCCTCTGATAATTCCATTTTTCCTCTTTATTATTTAAATTCCATTTTATTCGAGTTGTCACACTTTCGCTCACTAAGAACCTTTTAGCAAGGTTCACCAAGAACCCTTGCAATTTCGGTTCACCAAGAACCCGTTTTACAACAAATGGAAGAAAATGATTACAAATATAACGCTCCTTGATTGAGCTGATATTTGGTACAGTAAAATCGTAATGTATCACACTAATATTGAAGAGTAAAAGAGAAGTTGAGTGCAAAGATGATGAACTAATTGAAGAGTGCTTGCAATTGATATATAATTGCTAAGATTAATCTTTAAACAGGCCTTTAGACTTGTATTTATAGGCAAAATGAGCAACTAGCCATTTTATGGCTGTTAGGCTAATAAATTATTTGTTTACTTTGAAAACTAGCCATTTATAGTCATTGGGTGTAGAATCCCAATGCAAATCCTCGATGGATTCCCCAAACCATCGTCGATTTCCTTTAGGAAAAAGTTTAATTAACTCTCTGTCTAAAACCATCGATGCACCTGGGCAAACTGTCAACGATTTTGCCTTATTTCTTTACTAACTTGTTTTTCTTGTTTACTTAGGTGCATGGTTTTGGTTTTAACCTAACCTGGACCAAGTATATAAAAGATTTACAATACTAGGATGATTTAAAACTTGTCCTTTACAAAAATGTAGTGAGTATAGGATATATATATATATATATATATATATATATAACTCTTTGTTTTTGTTCTTTGAAAACTCATTAAGTTTTGTTCTAAGAGTTTGGTGATATCCTATATTCTTATATCCTAATATGAAATGCATTTGCGCAACTTTTGCTCAGTGATCTTGCATGAAACAATACCGCAAGAGTTATAGTAGTTCCTACTTCAAACATTCCCTATTATACTAAGACTTTTTTGGATGTACTTGAGTCCTTCCGAGTGATTGTCTGCTTTGATCTTTCCTACTTGAATGTCCACTCGATCCAATCTTTGTTTTTGATACAGTACCTTCATGTATTTGTCACTTGTACTTGTGCTAACTTGATACGCAAAGATAGGATAAACTTGGAACTACAATTAGGTTAATATCATCAAAATACATCAAATATGATTATGTAGCCACTAAGGCTAACAATATCTCCCTTTTCATGATGTCTAACATTTTGAGTATTTACTTGATCTTTGCACTTTAATTTGTACGTGTCATAGCTTAATATGAAAAGATTAGTTTACTCAGAGCCACTAATGGGTTGTTATCATCAAAATCTGACAATTTGGATTATGTAGCCACTAAGGCTAACAATCTCCCCTCTTTTTTATGATGATAAACCATTGGTGTTCTTATAAGATAAAATTATAAGCTCCGCCTTAATTTATGCATATTGTTGAATAAGATATAATTTTGCTCCCCCTTACTATATGCATATAAGGCATAATTAAATTATTTAACTTTATATTTCATATTCATTGGAGTTATAACATGCAATAATTATAAAGCTCACTTAATATAAAGCAGCAAGCAACAATTCAAAACATTCATTGAACTTTTTTTTAAATAACAAATCTGAACATTTCATTAAGAACGTATTTAGCATCATTACAAATTTGTACATGAAATACCAAAAATTATATACCTAACAATTTATGGTACTACTATACCACTATCAAAATACTCTCCATGTATATGTCAATACAATACTCCCACATACACATCAAAACGTGCCAAAGCAGCAATTACAACAAGCTTTTTCCCCCTTTGATCATCGTAAAAAAAAAGAGGTCCTAATCATTTTGTCTGACAAGATCAAATATCCTAGCTAGACTAGAGTCGATGTTGTCAAAGCGAGTGGTCATCCTTTGTTCCATTAAACCAATGCATGCATCAATCCCATCAAGGCACTACCTAAGATAGGCATCAGATTGTCCACTTGCCTCAGGTGCACCTATATCGTCATTAGGGATACCTATCTGACCTGCTCCTATGTCCTATTCTTCCATAGCTTTTTCTACCTCATCAACTAGAGCCACTATTGGTTGATCCTGCTTTATCCAGATAAGAGATCTCTCATCTTGGATAAAATGCATCCGTTGTAGGGTGGCTTCGGAATAGAAGTCCTCATTTGTAGGTGTTTCAACTGGCGTACCCGCAAATACCACTTTGTAATGCAAGAAGATGCTCCTAAGTAAGTGAGCAAATGGAAAACACCCATTTTTCCTATCTTCCATCTGTTGGATAATGATGGAAGAGAGGTCAATTTCGTGGTCGTTCCATAAGCAAAATAATGCAAAAATGTCTCTGTGGGATACCGTGTCTCGCCCACCATACCTTGGTGAGATATTGTAACTGACCATGTGGTGTAGTATACAGAATCCAATAGTAAGGTCTTTGGCCTTTGGTTTAGCTACCTCTGGTATGAGTGGATTACCCATTACAAGTTTAAGTGCTTCGTGGGTATTAAACCATGCCTTAAAAGTAGGCCAAACCTTGTTTGGGAGACTCCTTATATTGTATCTTCTACAAGATAAAATTGCAGTAATAATGGCTTCATTCAAGATTATGGTCATTCCCCTAACTAAAGAATAGGTTGAACAAGATGAAGTGGATGACACAAAATTTGCATAAAATTCCCTCACAAAGCTGGGATAAATGAGCTCAACCTTAGATAGCAGAAATTCCCAATCTATAGCCCTAAATTTTTCAATAAACATGGGAAAATTTTCTTCAAGAAATTTGGAGAGTTCTTGATGATTTAGGAGAGTTCTTGGTCGGATGAGAGGAGGAAAAACAAAGTCTAGGGTTAAGGCTTCATAAAATGAAGGGTTTTTGCAATTTATAATCTAACACCCCCAACTGAAACCATCGACGGTTTGGGACAAAACCAAAATACTAACCCTCTCGAGTAAGATTTCTCCAATGGTTTCCCTTTAAACTGTCGATGGTTAAGTGTTGAATCAAACCATCTATAACTAGTTATGATCTATATTCGTTCATGTATGATAATTTATAGTAAAACAAAGCTCCATGTGATTTAACAAGGGTTGAGAGCAAATAATAAAGTATGGATAAAGACCCTTACAAAGCATTTTTCAATAACGCAAAAATGAGAGTGCTTAGAAGAAGTGTTTCTTCTTTTTGAATCAACCATAGTTGGTGAATGCTTGATAACTGATTGCATTACACAACATATTGATGCCCATAGTTGAGTGTGGGTTTCTTAGGTAAGAATGAATTTTCATTTTGAGAACCCATTACTGCTTTGAGGTATTGATTCAATTGTAAGTCATAAACATCTTCTTTTCATGTTTGATTTCTCAAAGCGTACTTAATTTGATTTAAGTAAGTCAAGGATAAAAACTAATCAGTTCATCACTTGGTAAACAAAGGCTTCCATTTTTTCCACTACAGAGGACAAATTTTCCTCTAACAGTAAGAGACATTGATTACTGTGGCAAGTTAGCAACTCTAGGATATGTCTATCATAGCAAATATTGAATTTTCCTAAGTGCTTTGTTGAGCACTTGAAGCTTTTGTTGAGCAAATATTTCAACAAGGTGAATCTTAGATAAGAGGTAGATAATTACTATGCTAAAATAATCTTAGATAAAAGGTATTGATTTCATATCGACATCCAAATAATGAATCATATATTCCTTGGTTAGGGGATGCTTCTCATATTTGAGTGCAGCCTAAGAGTTTTTCAGTATAATCATGATTCCAAAATAATCATAAGTGGACATTTTCCATAAAGAGTTCATGCTTCTGATTGAAGCATCATAAGTATGTCCTTACTACTTGTCAATGAGCATTTAGGAGTATACGAAACTTTATTGAGCAATGCTCTTGGTAATAGGAGACATGTTCTCCTGATTAGCCACTAATGGGAAGGTATTCTTAAAACTAAAAGCATGCACTCAATTTGAGCTAGAATATGATACTGTGAATACAAATTCTTTACCAAATTAATCATGACTTGGTAAAGCTTTTCTATGGAAAGGAATGCTACTAGTTAAGGGGTTTTCACGTAGGTCAAGCATAGAGTGACGAATACTCTATCTTGAGACAATGAAAACAATAATTCTTTAGTAAATGCCTCAAATTTAGCATGGAAGGATACTTATAAGTATACACAAGTGGATAACTACTTTAGAATTTATTGGTGCTCATAACTAGAATTTTAGAAGGTTTTCACTACTAAAGTTGGGTATACAAATCATAGGTGATGACTGAATTTTCAAGCCTCAAGAATGCCTTTGAATTTTGATCAAGCATTCAATGTTCCAAGATGAGTTTAGGGTATCATACACAGTACTTATATCATTATGATTAACTCCCCTAAAGCTCAATTCTATGCATAGGATGAGATATGATATACTCTAGATATATGAGTTATGCATATTAATAGGTTTAAGCATGCATAAGTCAAATCATCAAGAATTTGTATAGCTAATGAAGACACCTTTGAGAAGTGAATTTATGAGACTTTATTCACGAGTAAATGACTTTGGTTATTTATCTTAGAAATATAAAGTTCTCAAAAGATTTCCATTTGCAATCCTCAAATAGGCAAGTTAAGCCCTTAACCTCTTACTTTGGAATGATATCTTATGGATTCATGCGGAGATTAGTATCTCACTAAAGAAATTTGCAATTTCATTCCTTTCTAGTCCTAAAGAACAAGTTAGAATAGAGTTTATGAGGGTGTGCATGCTATTTTATCCTATAAGTTGTAGCCATTACTTTTAAAAGAGATAACCCAATCAACAAGGATATATTCTGTTAAAAGATCATATTGGATTTAATTTTCTAAAGTCCCCAATGTGGTGATCAAGCAATTATTATGCATAATTTGGGATTTTATACCTGGAGCACTATTGTGACAAATGTTTCTAATTTTGCAATAAATTTAGTCATCACAATTCCTTTTTACCTAGGTATGGTTAAATCTACCTAAAGCCTATTTACAAATCCTAGGTTCTAAGGAAGTAATTGTTTAACAAGAATAGGTAATTTGTTTAGGTACCCATTCTTCCCTGGGTCCTAAGGGCTTGGTTTTCTTAACTACCCATTCTAACTTTCTTTCTTTGCCTCTAGCACCTATAAAAGGGCAAGAAATAAAAGCGACCTTTTCTTTCACAATACAAGCAAGTTTTATTTATATGTGAAGGTTTTGTCTTATTAACCCTATTTTTACTTGTTGAGGCATAGCCATGTGATTTATAAGAGGAACCATAATTTAAATTCTTTTTGTAAAGGTGATCTCTTTTTACTCCTAAGAATTTATTGGGGCTTTCTTTTCCTCTTGTGAATTTTTCAATAGTTTTACTCTGATCTTCATCTTTCTTTTTTCCAGAGAATATTTTCTTTTAAAGTATTTTCAACTTGATTTTTCAAATTTCCTACTTCTTCTTGAAAAATTACATGGTCTTTTTGAGCATTTGAGGTAAGCTCTTCAATTTCCATTTTCAGGGAAATATTTTCTTCTTTTAGGGGGGAACAAAGACAAGGTTCTTTTTTTATATATATATTTTGACAATTTTTCTTCAAGATTTTTGTTCCTTCTTTTGACTAAAACTAATTAATCAAATAATTCAGTGCGTTTAGTTACTAATTCCTCATAAGTGTAATCATCATCATCAGAGCTCATCTCTTCTTGTTCGTTAGGTATGAAGCAAGAATGTGCTTCTTTCTCAACTTTATCATCGGTGGATAATCGATCGATTTTATCCCAATTAGCATAATTCATGGCATCATAATCTCCATTTTTAAAATTCCCTTCATTTTGATTTAGAGGGCAATTTATCACATCGTGCCCAGTGTTATTCCAATCACAGCATTTAATGTTATTATTGCTTGACTCTTCTTTTCCTATTTGCCCACCCAGCTGCCTTCCTTACTTAAAAGTTTCTTAAGTTTTCTTGTGAAGAATGTTATATCATCCCCACTATCTTCATCTTCTTCTAATGTGTCTTGGTGAGTAGCACTAGATGAATCTAATGAAATTAAAGATGTAATCCCCAGAGGGGGGGTGAATTGGGTATTTAAAATACTTAGAAGATTTTTAGTTTACTTTAAACCCTTTTTAATTTATACCAACATAACAACACTCTAATATCAATCATGATATTCTAATTAGTGAGCGTACTATACCATTCGACAATCCTAGTTATTATATATATGAATGCTAAAAATCCAAACCAAATTTAAACTTCAGGTATTCCAATATTCAGTTCTGAATTCCAGCAATAATTACAATTTTCTCAAGGAACAAATTCAGTAATATAAATTAAGTAACTTTGATACCTATGCTTTAATTAAGCATTCAATCATAATAACTTTACCTCAACAATTTCACACCTGAATTCAGATATCAAAGCTTGTCTGATTTTTCATCCAACAACATACACCAACATCCAATATAATAACTTGATTCAATCATAATCAAATCCCAGCATTCAGCAAATTTCCCAATGAATTTAAAATCATACACGCAGATTATAAGGTGCTAAAAATAAAGAGAAAGGAGAGAAGAGCGAACACAAGATTTTTTACAAGGTTTGGCCAGCAGCCTATGTAACGACCCGAAAAATTTTAACTATTTAAATTAATAACAAAGATAATAAAAGGGAAAAAAAATAGGAAAAAAGGGAAAAGAAATTTCAAAGGGTAACAAGCAGGCGCTCGTCAATGAGCTGAATTTTCTAGTCGACAAGCAGCCTTCTAAGCCTCGTCGTCGAGCATGCATGTCTCGTCGACAAGGGTTTACCAAGAGAGGTTTTCAGATACCTGAATTTCATCGACGAGATCATGGTCTCATCCACGAGTGGTGTTATTGGGCTTGTCAACGAGTCCAGACGTCTCGTCGACGAGGCCACGTGGCAAGTTGCTTATAAATAGGGAGAAATCGGATTTTCAGCGAGGATTTTATTTTTCTTTCTGTCTCTCTCTCTAAACCATGGCTCCTCTACCTTCTCTCTTCGATTTTGGGCCAGATTTAGCTTGGTTCGACGATTGAAAGCTACCATGAGACTCTTGGGAAGATTCTCTACAATATAGGCGAAGCGGATTTTCTATTTGAGAAGTTTGAGAAACATCCCAAAACCAGGGTAAGTGAAATAAATTAAGGTTTTATTATTATTTTGAGGTATTTGGAGTCTAGGAAGTATTAAGTGGGTATTTTTCTAAGATTTGAGAATGTGGGAATTTTTGGAATACAAGGTCTCGTTTTGTTCGAATTTGAGCAGGAATCCCGAGGAGCAGGTAAGGGGAAATACTTTATAACAATATTTTTATTAATTTTAAACTAACTAATTTTGGGTATAATTTCTACATATTCAGGTATAATTTTCTAAACCATGCTGGTATTGAAAATACTGTTTTTTTTTTAATATATATATAATATATTGGGAAAAATTGTGTGACATGAAAATAACTTTGAAAATTAAATGGTTGCGAGTACTGTGGAGTAATAATTTTTGGTGATTGTGAATATTGTTGGTTGTGATTTCAACTTGGTTGAATATACTAGTTGATTGCAAATATTGATGTTGTGTATACTGTGGTAGAGTTGTGGATGTGTTGAATGATTGGTTTGCTATTGATTTGTGTTGTGGTTCATGTAAATTGCGATATAGTGTTGGCAGTGGTATGAGGAGTTTGTTATATCATACCTAGTATATCCATCATATAACGTTGGCAGTGGTGTACGAAGGTCGTTATATGGGCATTTATATTGGGAGGTAAACATTAGTAGTGGTATGAGGAGATTGTTTACCTATTTACCATGAATAGGGTGTTTGTTTTGTAACTTGTGTGGTTTGATTTGTCCTGTGTGGACCAATCCTGTGTGGACATGTATGTTGTGTGATTAATTAGCCCTGTGTGGACCAATCTTGTGTGGACATATATGTCATATGGTTTATAGTCCTGTGTGGACGTGTATGTTGTGTGTGCTAGAGTCATGTGTGGATGATTACATTTTTTAGTAGATATAGACCTTGAGTGGGTAAGACTGTGTGGATTGATTGTAGTATGCACTTGTGTGTGGAACTCTGTGAAATGATTGGCAATGGTTGTGAGTAACTTTAATTAAGTATTTAGGGTAAAGTAGGTTACTCCACCTGAGGGCTTGTTAAGGAAGGCAAGTACTCTGATAATAATTAATGGATACTAGAGTAGAGGGAAGCCACTTGTATAGGCGGGTAACCTTCCTTATTCCTGGAGACTTTACCTAGATACATAATCCGAGGGCTTACTGAGAAATGTGAGTGCCCTAGTGTTAGCACTAGAGCAAAGGGAATCTACTTGTATGGGTGGGTAGACTTCCCTATTCTCGGAAATTATCAGTTAAAATAATCATTTATGTGGGCATGTGATTGGGTAACAGAGAAGTTGACCATGGTGTGATTTGGTACGCGTTATTTCGAATCCTAATGGATTATGAATGCGTTTGTATGGATAATTTTAATTATATATTAAACACTTCAGCCACACATTGTTGTAAATTATTTCTTCCTTACTGAGAGGTGTCTCACCCCGTCAATGATTTAATCTTTTCAGGTTATCCAGGTGATCGAGCTTAGATAGCTCTAGAACGGGGTAGGTTTTGTGAGTTGAATATATTAGAACAGATATGTATTTAATTTTACGTTTAATATATTTTAATTCTGGTTTTGTAATATGAAGAATGAGATTGTAATTATATGGATCTGTATATGTTGATATAGAACTCTAAAATATTTTGTTTGAGGTTATTAATTGGTTCCGCTGCGTGAGTGGTATCAAAGACACGTGTTGGTCTCATAACACTCCGGGCCCCACGTGGCGGGTATGTGGCATTACATTTGGTATCAAAGCATAACGATCTTGCAGAATTTAGGAGGATTAATACCAGAGTATAGGTTGAGTTGAACGAGGGTAGGAATGGGTAGATTAAGGTGTTGATAGGAGATTGAGTTTGTTTCGTAGCTTAGAGGCAGAAATCCCTTGACGGATTTCTATGATTTTCTGAATCAGTTGACTGTTTCAAAAAACCATCGTAAATCCATCAACGATGATGTTTCCAAACTGTGAGACTGAAATTTGGAATTTGAATTTGGAAGGGAAGATGATTGTGGATAAATGAATGTTAGATATTTAATTGAGGATTTGGATATTAATTTGGTTTCATGTTTTGTGATTATGTCAAAAATATTAAGATGTGGAGATTCTAAATTGCCTCTGTTGTATATTTATATTTAGGGATGGATTCTAGAGGCAAAGGAGTGAATCAAGGAGGAGGAAGCAAAATGGGAGCTTCCAGCGGGGACAAGATTGACACCGCTTGACTGTTACGAGGGATAGCTCGTCGAGTTAAGGAAGAAATGAGATGGGACTTCGGGGGAACAAGCTATCCACCAGTGCACCAAGGTTGCACTATTGATCAATTCTCCCGTCTGAAACCTTCGTCTTTTGAGGGTGGTACTAATCCGATTAAGGCTGAGATGTGGATGCAGGAAATGGAGAAGATACTGGTAGTGTTGAATCGCATCAAGGAGTAGAAGGTTATTTTCGCCACCTTCAAACTAGCTAGAGAAGCTGAATAGTGGTGGCTTGCAATGAAGCTATTGGAGGAACAGTAAGTGGTACCTGTAGTGATGACCTGGGGTCATTTCAAGCAGGTCTTCTACGACCCATATTTTCCCACCACCACCAGAAATGCGAAGGCGGAGGAATTTTTCAATTTGACTCAAGGGCGCCTCACTATTCAGCAGTATGCTGCTAAATTTCCAGAACTATCTCATTTTGCACCTTCCATAGTTCCAGATGAATACCAAAAAGCAAGGTGGTTTGAAAGGGGCCTAAATCATAGGATTCACAAGCATATGGCATGTTTGCAGATTCAGGATTTCGTGAAATTGGTGGAGAAATCTATTGTTGCAGAGTCGAGTTTGCAGAAAGGTACAAAGCCATCCGAAAAAAGTGTTGGCCTAAACAAGGTTTTTCAATCGGTTTTGATGATAACAAGAAAAGGACAATTTAAATTGGAAAGGTTGAGTTTTTGTGTTTCAGGAAATAAGGATCAAGTATAGAACAAGTGAAGGTCAAGTATGGATCAAGTGTGGGTCACCAAGGAAACAAATGAATCCAAAGAGAAACTAAGACATATGCAGCTCAAGCAAAGATTAAGCAAGATATCAAGCTTGGCATTCAAAGTCTTAGGAAACATATTGTAAGTATTTTAAAAGTTAAATATCGTTTGAAATATATTTTGAAGCTTTTCCAAGAGAGGACCTAAAGACTTATTTAAGAATGTTGAAATAAGTTTTGGAAAAATTAGAATAAGAGAGCAAATTATTTTCTAAGTGAAAAATATTTTTAAAATAGGTTTTTATCTGTTCAAATGACTGAACTTTTAAGTTTAGATGTCTAAAGTGGTAACTTCAGATGGCTGAACTTCATGTTCAGACATCTGAAGAATTACTTCAAATGTCTGAAGAATAAGTGCAGACGTCTGAAGATTTTCTAGAACAAAACAGAAAGGGGCAGTGGCAGTTCAAATGTCTGAGCTCAATACTTCAGACATCAAAACACAACACCTCAGACGTCTGAACCCTTTCTTCAGACATCTGACCCTGTGTCCAGTACATTTTTTAAAGGGTTTCAGGAACTTCAGACATCTGAACACTGTTCAACGGGCAAATTTTTAAAAATCTAATTTTTTAAATTATAGCCGTTTGAGCCCCAAATTTTCAAACAACTTGGGAAACTCTCTAAGGAAACTCTTACAATAAGGAAACTTGCTTGGAAGCCTATAAATACATGGTTCTTGTAAATCAAAAATATACCAAGCATTGAAAATCTCTCAAGCTCTCTTGCTCTTAAAGTTCTTATTCATCAATTCCTGAAGATATTACTGATTTCTCATCTGGAGAAAAGAAATTTGGTGAAATCCTTGTTAAGCTTCAAAAGTGTATTTCTTTCTTGATATTTATCTTTTGAAGTACATAGTTTCAATTTGTACTAACCTGCTCTTTGTGTGAGCATCTCTTGTACACCAACTTCTTATTATCTCTCTTATAGATTTTGGACAATTCCAGGTTGTTGGATCGTTGACCAAACAAGGTTATATTGTTTGGAGAAGGCAGGTTCTAGCCTTGGCCAAGGAGTGATTGTCAACAGGCGTTGTTCCACCCGGTAACGGAACTTCTATAGTGGAACCCTTCGGTATTTTGCCAAGGGCGAGGATGTAGGCTGTGTTGAAGCCAGACCTCGTAAAAAACTTTGTGTCTTTCTCTCTTCTTTACATTCTATTTTCTGTACTAGCTGTTGTTGTGTGATTTAAAGTGCAGGTTATAGGTTCTAAAGTGAGAAAGAAACAAAGACTCTTGATATTTATAAAGTACGTTTTGATTAATCGTTTGCAGAAACCCAAAAAGGAGTACGTTGGTTAATCTGCGGAAATCTTGATCAAGAGAAGTGCATACAAAGAGGTTTTTCAAAGAAGGTGGAAAACATTTACAAGGAAATTGAAAAAAGTACTAATATTCTTGGTTGAGTGGTTGAATTGATTTGGTTTAATTGATTGGCTTGTGAATTTAAATTTTAGTACATTCAAGTGTGATTATCTGTTATTAATTGTCTTTTTTCTTGGTGTCACAAGTAAAGCTTAAAAATTATTAAAATAAAAAAGAATCCAATTCACCCTCCTCTTGGGAAGCTATTCCTAATTTCACAAAGGAAAAGGGCTACGTCTCCTCGTTCCCAAGAAAATGTCAGACAAGGGTTGTGGAGGGGAGACAAAGATGCTGCAAGTTAGGGGTTGGAAAGAAATGATCGAGGATGATAGGGCGATTCGTCATGCCCCCACTATCCTTGATGTAATCAACGCCATTGGGGAGAATGTCAAAGTAGGGGTGTCGTATGTTATAGATACGGAAAGCAGGGTCACATAGCTTGGGAATGTCAAGAAATGCCGAATAATGCACCAGCTCTGAATTAGAACCCGGGGAACAACCCGGTGCCTCGCGGCGGCGGTGCCTCGGTGCATGTCTATATGTTGGGTACACCTGAGGAAGGCAACACTAAAGGTCCAGGTAATATGTTTATGTTAGTGTGTGTGTTAATGTTGTTTGACTTTGCATGATTTGATGTTGCATATGTTGAATTGTTTGAAATTTGGGAACGTGGTTAGTTAGCTTTTGATTGTGAAAATGGTGACTAATGAATTTCGAGGATGAAATTCTTTTAAGGAAGGGAGAATGTAACGACCCAGAAAATTTTCACTATTTAAAATAATAAGAAAGATAATAAAAGGAGAAAAAAAAAAGGAAAATAGGAAAAAATGGAAAAGAAATTTCAAAGGGTAACAAGCAAGCACTCGTTGACGAACTAAATTTTCTCGTCGACGAGCAGTCATCTAAGCCTTGTCGTCGACAATGCATGCCTCGTCGATGAGCGTTTACTGAGAAAGGGTTTCGGATACCTGAATTTCGTCGATGAGATCTTGGTCTCGTCCATGAATGGTGTTCTTGGGCTCGTCGACAAGTCCATACGTCTCATCGATGAAGCCACATGGCAAGTTGCTTATAAATAGGGAGAAATCAGATTTTCAGCAAGGATTTTATTTTTCTTTATGTTTCTCTCTCTAAACCATGACTCCTTTACCTTCTCTCTTCGATTCTGGGCCAGATTTACCTTGGTTCGACGATTAGAAGCTACCACGAGACTCTTAAGAAGATTCTCTGCACTATAGGTGGAGCGGATTTTCGGTTTGAGAAGTTTGGGAAACATCCCAAAACCAAAGTAAGTGAAATAAATTAAGGTTTTATTATTATTTTGATGTATTTAGAGTCTAGGAAGTATTAAGTGGGTACTTTTCTAAGATTTGAGAATGTGGGGATTTTTGGAATATAGGGTCTCGTTTTGTTCAAATTTGAGCAGGAAACCTGAGAAGCAGGTAAAGGGAAATACTTTATAATAGTATTTTTATTAATTTTAAACTAAATAATTTTAGGTATAATTTCTACATATTCATGTATAATTTTCTGAACCATGCTGGTATTGAAAACACTATTGAATATTAAGGAATAGCTTCCCAAGAGGGGAGGTGAATTGGCTTTTAAAAATTTCTTTTTAAAGTCCTTAACTTCTTTTAATATTTGACCAATTCTTTGACTTATATATCTATTTTTTCAATCAAACAAGAACTTGGTTTCTTTTAAACAATCAACAATACCACTAATAAAACATTCAATATTCAACCACACAAATAATTAAACCAATCAAGCCATTCAATTACAATGCTCAAACCAACAACCAATTTGTTTGTCAAATATAAGTTCATTGCAGTGCTATTAGTTTAATGGAAGATTCAAGATTCAGTACTTTCTGAAATATAAACACAGCTCACTCAATCTCAAGCTTTATATCATTTAATCACAATATATTTATAGTATATGTAACTTTCAGCTTTTGTATTATGTTCAGCTCTGCGGTGAATGTGAGTTTGAACAAAGCTCAATGTATAAGAAATTGCTTCTTCAATATGATGTTCAATATAAAATCCAATCACTCTTTCCAAATATTTAGAATTCAAATAAACTCTTGGTAAATTTATCTTTGGGTGTTTAACCAAGTAACGTACTCCCGTATGGTTTCCGCAAAGTAAGGTTTAACCAACGTACTCCCTTTCGGTTTCCACAATCCCAAATCAAAATTAAACCTTAAGTTTATTTAATTTCTAAATTATGTAGTTTGTATGTTTATCAATTAAACCATCCACGCAATTTTATATGTACTAAAAGTAAAGAGTAAAGGAAAGAGAGAGGAACACAAGATTTTATGAGGTTCGACTTCAACACAGCCTACCTCCTCGCCTTTGGCAAAACCACCAAAGGATTCACTAAACCTGTTCCGTTAATGGGTGGAAAAAACCTTTACACACTCCATTGTTAAGGCTAGAGCCCGCCTTCTCCAAGCGATATCCCCTCACTCAGTCACTCCTTCAAATAGGCTAGAGCCCGCCTCTCTAAGTAATATCCCCTTGCTTAGCCAATGATCCAAACAATCCTTGGATTCGTTAATCTACAAGATAAAAATCAAATAGATGTGTACAAAGAGCTTGCTCCTCAAAGAGCTTATTAGTACAATTTACAAACTAGTATACTTCGAAGTATATAATAATATGGAATTTTGACTTTGAAGCTCAAGGAAGTATATCACCGATTAATTCTTTCAATGATTGAAAGATTTAGAATTTGTAGCACAATTACAATGGAAGAAGATTAGTAAAAACTTAGTTGAATTCGTGCACAAGGTATGAGCAAGAGAGCCTTTCAATGAAGAGAGCACTTGAGAGAGATTGATGGCTAATTTTAATTATTGGTTCTTGGTTCTTAATTAAATAATCTTTGAGGCTTTTTTATAGACTTGAAAAAGTTTGTTACTTGATCCCCAAGTGACTTGGAGTATCCCTCAAGTTTTCATAACATTTAGATTTAAAAAACTAATTTTTAGATTTTTCCCATTGGAGGTCAAAATTTGAATTTCCGTAGGGTCAGTTGGTTGACTAGGCGGCTAGGAGGGTGTTCATGCAGGATCAGCCAACTGGATAGGTGACTGGGTGCATTCTGTCTCCCAAAAATCAATGTTGTTAACTGGTTAGTCGGCTGACTAAACACAGTTCATTCTGGTCAGCCAACTGACTAGACCAGTTTACCATGTTGTTGATAGCTTTGACCCCTCTTTAGTAATTTGATTATAACTTTTTCTATATATCTCCAAATTTAACTTTATTGGTGTCAAAATAAAGATTAGAAAAAATCCTACAACTTTCATGTTGAACATTTTTTTAAAATAATGATCTTTTTATAGATAAAAATGCTCATCAATACGGATGTAGGAAAATTAACAGAATTTGGAAAACCCCCATTTTAGTGCTTTTCATTCCAAAACTGATTCTAACCTTTTTAAAACAACTTCTAACCTTATAAAAATATTTTCCAAGTATGTTAAAAAATATTTAGGTCCATGTAATTAATCCTAAGAGTTTCATGCATCCATATTGAATTTACTTGAAATACTTACATGAAATTTCCTTAAGATTCTAAATCCTTCATCTCTTGAAGTCTTCATGCATGTCCATGCTTTGAGTCCATCATTTCTTCAAGCTTTCATATCAAGTTCATCCTCTCATAGTCATCAAGCTTTAATATATCATCCATTCCTTTAAGTATTCTTTAAGCTTCATATGATCATGTTCCTTTGAAATATAAGCTTCAATTGATCATTGTGAGTACTTGACCTTGCTTTCACATATGTGAGATCTGAAATATCATCACTCAATCAAATATGTTAAGTTACACTTGTTTGTTAGTATCAAAATAGGATGTTAAGCCTTGTAAGGCCAACAACTATTTTTTTAAAATATATATAATATATTAGGAAAAATTGTGTGGCATGAAAATAGCTTTGAAAATTAAATGGTTGCGAGTATTATGGAGTAATAATTTATGGTGATTGTGAATATTGTTGGCTATGATTTCTTCTTGGTTGAATATACTAGTTGATTGCGGATATTGATGTTGTGTATACTGTGGTAGAGCTGTGGATGTGTTGAATGATTGGTTTGCTATTGATTTGTATTGTGGTTCATGTAAATTGCGATATAGCGTTGGCAGTGGTATGAGGAGGTCATTCTGTGGGCATTTATATTGGGAGGTAAACATTGACAGTGGTATAAGGAGGTTGTTTACCAATTTACCATGAATGAGGTGTTTGTTTTGTAACTTGTGTGGTTTGATTTGTCCTGTGTGGACATGTATGTCGTATGGTTGATAGTCCTATGTGGACGTGTATGTCGTGTGTGCTAGAGTCCTGTGTGGACGATTACATTTTTTAGTAGATATAGACCCTGAGCGGGTATGATTGAAGACTGTGTGGATTGATTGTAGTATGCACTTGTGTGTGGAACTCTATGAAATGATTGGCAATGGTTGTGAGTAACTTTAATTAAGTATTTAGGGTAAAGTAGTTTACTCCACTCGAGGGCTTGCTGAGGAAAGCGAGTACTCTAGTGATTATTTGTGGATACCGGAGTAGAGGGAATCTATTTGTATGGGCGAGTAGACTTCCCTATTCTCAAGAATTATCAGTTAAAATAATCATATATGTGGGCATGTGATTGGGTGACAGAGAAGTTGACCATGGTGTGATTTGGTACGCATTATTTTGGCTACTAATGGATTATGAATGTGTTTTTATGGATAATTTTATTTATATATTAAACACTTCAGCCACACACTGTTGTAAATTATTTCTTCCTTAATAAAAGGTGTCTCACCCCGTCGATGATTTAATCTTTTCAAGTTATTCAGGTGATCGAACTTAGATAGCTCCAAGGCAGGGTAGTTTTTGTGAGTGGAATATATCAGAATTGATATGTATTTAGTTTTACATTTAATATATTTTAATTCTGGTTTTGTAATATGAAGAATGAGATTTTAATATATGGATCTGCATATGTTGATATAGAACTCTGGTATATTTTGTTTGACGTTATTAATTGGTTCTGCTGCGTGAGTGGTATCAGAGACACGTGTTGGTCTCATAACACTCTGGGTTCCATATGGCAGGTCTGGTGTGCTATAGCCTACGTCCTTGCCTCAAGTAACTTTTTGTGAGGATTTCCTTTACCACTTCGTTGAACAGGTGAAGCAACTCTCTCTCCGTTCATAGGTGGAGACCCCTCTTTAACGAGAACACCCTCTTGCTAGGCAAAAATTCAACAACCCTGAACCGTCAAAGTTTGCACGAGAGCAATAAAGAAATTCGTAGAAGATAATCACTCTCAATTAGAGCATATTTGTACAAAATAAAGCACAATATACTCCAGATAATAAATATCATATTGAAGCTCATAAGAAATCTAAGGTATTCTGATTATAGAGTGAAGATTTAAGAAGAACAAATCAGAATATAAGCTAGGGATTTTAGCAAAGACTCTTAGCAAATTTTCAGAAAGTATGACAAGAGTATAACACAAATTTGAATTGTATGTGAGAGTCTGGTTACCCTAATTTGCGAAAATATAAGCTTTATATAGAGTAGAAGACTTTCTTACCGTTTTCCCCAAGTTTGGAAACTCAAACATTTGAATTTGGAAAAAATATATATATGTGCTATTAGAAGTTTAAAACATTAACTTTAGTAACCTGATCCATGAGGTCCATCCCCTAAACTTATTCAAAATAGCACACCAGAACAGTCAGTAGCAGGTCAATCACTTGATCCTAAGGGTTCAGTCACCTGATCCTATTCTGTTCTTTTATTAACATTGGCAATAGCATATCGGTCTTCTAATAGAAAACCATCAATTGCCTAACCACTAAACCACTTAGTGCTTTTCAAATTTTAATTCCAAAACTTGTTTTTTGTTAACTTGGAAAACATCATTTAGACCTTAAAAAAATATTTTCCATGTACTAAATCAGGTCTCTAAGTCTAGAACAAATACTAAGAGCTTCAAATGCAATATTATTGAAAACAGAAGTACTTACATGAGACTTAACAAGATAAAAACAATTAAGTTCCTAAGTCTTCATGTTGTATAGCTTCAATAATCATCTAAGCTTTGACCAATTCTTCAATAAATTTCATTTTCCTCATGACTTGTAGCTTTAAGTTTAAGCTTCAACAAATCTCTTCAGCTAGAATCACTAAACTTGGTAAGATACTTTGATTCCTCAAACTTAACTTGAAAGCATACTTAGTAACCTTAATTTGTTATCATCAAAACGAGATTAAACCTTGTTAGGCCAACATCTAAGGCAAAACATATTTCTTTCTTAGGCTTCTCAATGATCATTGATAACTTGGGTAAAGTTTGGAGAGCTTTTTGAATATAATATTTTAATGAATAAGTTCTACCAAGCGCTTTTAAGTTGGTTATGAGGTGTGTGAACTGAGTGATCATGGATGTGATTTCTTCACCTTCATTTATTCTAAACATCTCATATTCTCTAACTAGCATGAATATTTTTTATTATTTATCTTGAGATGTGTCTCCATAGATGTTTTGAAGCATATCCCACATTTCTTTTGCGGTTCACCTCTACAAATACGACTATATTCATTATCATTTAAAGTACAGTTAAGACAATATCATGCTTTAAAATTAAGTTCTACTAACCTCTTTTCACTAATTGATAGCTCCATTCTCATCTTCAGAGTATCCTCATTCTTGTCTTTTTTCTTTGTGAAGGACAAGTCTCCACTTGAGATGATCTCTCACATATCCAAATCGTATGATTGAATGAAAAGAGTCATTCGATTTTTCCACGAGAGTTAGTTGGTGCCATTGAACTCCGACACTTTGTTTATGGATTCCCCTTAAGAGACTAAAGTTTCTACCAAATATGTCATTTGATCTTTCCACTCTAGAAGTTACTCCAATAATGTAAGTGCCTTACTCTGATACCAAATGTTGCACCTAAAGTTGAGTCTAGATGGGGGGAGAATAGACTCTTTTGTGTATTTTTGCTTTTCTCTACAAAATAAAAAATCTTTGCAAGATACAAATGATTATATCACAATATATAGAATATAAATCATGCACAAGATAAGTTAAAGAGAATGGAAAAAAAACTCAACATCTATGTTAACATGGTTCGACCCCTTGCCTACATCCATGCCTTGAGTCACGCCCAAGGTTTCCATAATCCACTAACACAACTCCTTCATTGTTAAAGAAGCCTTTACACCACGGGAACAAATCCTTTTCGCTCACTAAGAGCCTTTACACATGGGAACAAATCCCTTTTGCTCACCAAGAGCCTTTCAGCAAAGTTCACCTAGAACCCTTGCAATTCCAGTTCACCAAGAACCCTTTTTACAACAAATGAAAGAAAATGATTACAAATACAATGCTCCTTGATTGAGTTGATATTTGATACAATAAAATCCTCACACAACTCTCTCAAAGTATTGTATCACACTAAGATTGAAGAACAAGAGATAAGTTGAGCACAATATGATGAACTAATTGAAGCGTGCTTGCAAATGATATATAATTGCTAATACTAATCTTTAAACAAGCCTTTAGACTTGTATTTATAGGAAAAACAAGCAACTAGCCATTTATGGCCATTGGGCTAATAAATTACTTGTTTACTTTGAACACTAGTGATGGAGATCAATAAGCCTTGTGTATCCCTTTTAATGATATGATGACATGTGGACGACCTCCCGATGTCCACTCTTTTGCTGACATGGTGACACGTGAACGACCTCCAGATGCTCACAATTGTTTATATCTATTTTGTAGGAACAAATGAAATTAATTGAAGATCATACTTGAAGACTATCTAACTATTTGGATGGAAGACTTGAAGACTTTGTTATTATTATGTTGACTTTATAAATTTTCTTCGATATGTTATTACAAGACTATTATGTGGTTGAAGACCATATTTAAACACCCAAGTAAAGTATTGAAGCAAAGTCCAACTTAAGACCCATGTGGGCCCTACACAGTCTTATGGGCCCCAAACGACTTCATGGGTCCCACACAAATTGGTTGTTCAAAGACTACTTAGGGACCTTCGGTGCATGAAAACCTCAGTTCATATGCCAAAGCAAGTTCAAGTTCGAGATTCATGTGGGGCCCACATGGCTACAATGGGCCCCACACAATTTTGGCCTTCCTTTTGGAATATGTTTAAATTTCAAATTTGAATTGTAATAATACAAGACAATTAAGCTTGACTTGTGTGCTTATGAGTTGGAGTTCCTTGTTTTTAGTAAGTATTAATTGTGTTAGGTTAATAGTTGTTGAAAGTTGTTGAGAGTTGTTGTTGAAAGTTGTTGAGAGTTGTTGAGTGTTTAATACTTTGTCTCCCAAGCTATGCCTATAAATAGCCTTCTTATTATAAGAACAAGATATGAAGTTGAAGTTGAATATAGAAGAAAAATTTCTTTGCTTGAAGCATAAAGCTTGTCCCTCTCCTTTTAAGTGAGTGTGTGAAGCTACTGTGTTCTCTCCGGAGATCAAGTGGTGAGAGACCACTAAACTATCCAATGACTCAATCAACCCCTCCTCCATCTAATACTCTCATGGGGCCCATCAACACCACACGGCCAGCACCCTCACGCACCCACACGACGATCATCATCTACACTTCATTGTTGCGATCATTTTGTGATTCAAAGCTTGTACGAAGGACCTATGGTGTGACCTAACTACGTGTGGAGCAACGTCAAGTCATCCAAATCAATCCTTTGGTAACTTCAGTACTTGTGTTTGAATCCTTGGCTTGTGAACCCTTGCTAGTAGATTAAAATCACATCCTTGAATAACCCATTTGATCCATAGATTGCAATATTGGTACTTGTTAGTTAAAATCAATTGTATGAATATTAGTTAGCTAACATAGAACTTTTATTCTTAAATCTTTGAAATAACAACTATTCATCATATAACTTGATTCCTTTATGAAAGAACCAATTGGGACTTAATTGCTAGACATGTCATACACCTTTTTAAAATCCTTGAACATGTGAAATAAAGCATGATTTATTGTGTTTATGTTTATATAATTAAATTCTTAAGTTAAAGTGTTTAAGTGTATGTGCTTGTGTGAGGGTTGAATTGTAGGACATAGGTCGACCATTCACGTCCTACACCAACTAGTCATTTATAGCCATTGGGTGTAGAATTTCGATGCAAACTATCGACAGATTCCCCAAACCGTCGACGATTTTCTTCAAGCGAAAGTTCAATTAGCTCTCTATCTGAAACCATAGATGCACCTAGGCAATCCGTCGACAATTTTGCCATATTTATTTTAAACTTGTTTTTCTTATTTACTTAGGTGCATGGTTTTGGTTTTAACCCAACTAGGACCAAGTATATAAAAGATTTACAATACTAGGATGATTTAAAACTTGTCCCTTATAAAAACGTAGTAAGTATAGGATATATATATATATATATATATATATATATATATATATGAAACTCTTTGTTTTTGTTCTTTGAAAACTCATTAAGTTTTGTTTAAAGAGTTTGGTGATATTCTATATACTTATATCCTAATATAAAATGCATTCACTCAACTTTTGCTCAATGATCTTGCGTGAAACAATACTGTAAGAGTTACAATAGTTCCTACCTCAAACACTTCCTATTACACTAAGACTTTGTTAGATGTGCTTGAGCCCTTCCGAGTGATTTTCCGCTTTGATCTTTCCTACTTGAATGTCCACTTGATCCGATCTTTGCTTTTGATCCAGTACCTTCATGTATTTGTCACTTGTTCGTGTACTAACTTGATCTATAAAGATAGGCTAAATTTTGAATAACAATTAGGTTAATATCATCAAAATACATCAAATATGGTTATGTAGCCACTAAGGCTAACAAAGATAAAGGGTAGAAAGTTCAATTTTAGCTAACAAAACAGGGCAAAAACTAGCAGAAGGCAATTGACTGCTTTAGATAGGTGGTTGATCACTAGATGTTGCAAGCCTAATTTTGGGCTATTTTAACCTTTTCCTCAAAATTTTAAATTTTTAGCATGTTTTACTTAACTCTTTTTTCCTTGAACTTATACTAAAATTGATATTAAAATGATCATAATGTTTTAGTGTTATCCTGATTATTGCTTAGCTTAATATAGGAGCAAGTTAGTGAGTCTAAAATACTCATAGTCTTGAAAAGTTAATAAATTCCATACCTAGGACTGTGGGCAATTTATAAGGTATAAAATATCTATAAGAAAGAAATAAAAAAATCTTTAAGGTGTAACTCAAGAGGATTAAAGATTATCTTACAAAATCACCCATAACTTGTGAATAAAGAAGGAATTAAAAAAAAAAAAGTAACAACCAAAACACCCCCTCATACTAAGGAACCTACTATTGATTATCAAAGAAGGTTCTTGCAAATATGAAAGAGGACCCTAGGGAGGATGTAAGACATCTCACAATCTCTCAATTACACACTCTTTGCACTAATTTTCATTTCTTGAAACTTCCTTAATCTTGACTTGAGTATCAAATAGGACCCCTGGAGACAACTAAGACTCTTCTAAGTTTTTTTTTGTCTTGGTTGCAGGTTGATCATCACGTACTATAGACGCATAAATTATGTTCAATTTTTTGCATCAATACATGTGTTACTATATATCAACACAAAGCATGGGTAAAAGTTAATATAATTTATAACTATTATGATTCAAAAAAAATTGTACAAACATAAATATAATTTTGTTACTCCATATAAACGCTTACTCTAAGTTACAATATAAGAGCTTATGCGAACCTCAACCGACACGCTTTGAGACCTAACAAACAATATTGGAATGCTTGCCTAAGAAAGCTAAAATTTAGATTTTTGATAGAAAATCCGACCCAACGTTTATAAATAAAACACAAACTGAAGGTATAAAGTAACAAACCTCAACCCAATGATTATAATTGATCACGAACCGACGGTATAAAATTTGAATGCCACAAGGAAGACTCATTGATAAGTTCACAATTTCTCTAAAGAACCAATAGAAGAAACAAACCTCACGTTTTTCTTTTAATTTCCATCTCATCTCCCCCTTTCATTACAATAAGTGCATGCTATTTATAAATATGGCTGAAATTAAGACTACAAAATATTAAAACTGATAAGCCCCTTTTCAGCCCTACACTCTAGCCATAAGGAAAAGGAAACTAACTTGGTTCCAAAATAAGAAAGTGGATAAAAAGGACAAAAAAATAAAAAAAATAGAAGTCTAAAATTAACACTAATTTGGTCTGAAATTAGCAGCTCCTCCATGCCAATAATCAAATCATAATGGGCAAGGAAATCATGCCTAAGGAAGGTCTAAAATAGGCAAGTCAATCAGCCAATTAATTGGTCTGAAATTAGAAAGTAATCAACCACTTTCTCTTTCTAATTCCATGCCCACTCAAGCCATAATCAGCCATTAATCTACACCATTTCTAAGAAAATCACAGCCATTAATCCACGCCATTGCTAAGGAAATTATGCCTAATTAAGCAAGATCAGCCACATCAATAGCTTGTATTAAGTTTATTACGCCTTTATCTTCCTTTGGGCTAAGCTTGGAATGTCCCATTTTAGAATAAGCCCAAATCTCTTGAATCATCCTATTAAGTGCTTCTTTGATCTTCTTGGATCTTACTCTAGTAATAGGCCCAACTGGAACATGTAATGGATCCTTTAATGGTGCTTGTTGATTTTCATCATTCCCCCTCTCTTTAAAAGGATTCAATTTCGAATCGTCACCTACATCAAAAATCAGAAAGATCAAAAACAATAAAGATCCAACTTGTATGCATTATCATTGATTCTATCAAGGACTTGAAATGAACCATCCCCTTTAGGATATAGTTTGAATCGCTTACAGGTTGGAAATCTTTCCTTTCTCATATGCACCCAAACCCAATCACATGATTCAAAGATGACTTCTCTACAACCCTTGTTGGCTTTGGTCACATACTGCTCATTTTTCTTCTCTATGTGTTGTCATACACTTTCATGGAGTTTCTTCTCCATCTCAGCTTTCTTTAAACCATCCAAACTAATCCTTTCATTAACTGGAAAACGCAACAAATCCAAAGGAGTTAGTGGATTAAAACCATAAACAATCTCAAATGGTGAAAAATCAGTTGTAGAATGAACACTCTAATTATATGCAAACTCAATGAATGACAAACAATCCTCCTAATTTTTCAAGTTCTTTTGAATTATAGTACGCAATAAAGTAGATAAAGTTTTATTCACTACCTCGGTTTGTCCATCCGTTTGGGGGTGACAAGTAGTTAAAAACAATAATTTAGTTCCCAAATTTTCCCACAAGACTTTCCAAAAAGAGCTAAGGAACTTAACATCACGATCAGATACAATACGCCTAGGAACACCAAAGAGTTGTACTCTCTCTCTAAATAGCAAATCAGCAATGTGGGTTGCATCATCGATTTTATGACAAGATATGAAATGTGTCATCTTAGAAAACCTTTCAACAACCATAAAAATTGAATCCTTACCTTTCCTTGACCTAGGCAAGCCTAAAACAAAGTCCATAGAAATATCTACCTAAGGCGCACTAGGTATGGGAAACTGAGTGTAAAATCCATGTGGTAAGACTCTAGATTGGGTCTGCCTACATGTTACGCATCTAGCACAAACTCTTTCCACATCTTGTATCATCTTTGGCCAAAAAAAAATATTCATACAACACGTCTAAAGTCTTCCTTACACCAAAATGACCCATCAAACGACCTCCATGTGCTTCATGTACAAGCAACTCACGCATAGAACTATTAGGCACACCAAGTCTATTCTCTCTAAACAAGTACCCATCTAGCTTATAAAACTTACTAAACACTGCCTTCTCACATGCTCCATACACACTAGCAAAGTCATCATCATTAACATACAATTCCTTAATATATTCAAATCCCAGTAACTTTACATTTAAAGTAAAGACAGGGGCATACCTTCTTGATAATGCATCAGCCACAATATTTTCCTTACCTTGTTTGTATTTGATTACATAAGGGAAGCTCTCAATGAATTCCATTTACTTGGCATGTCTTCTATTCAACTTACCTTGTCTTTTCAAGTGCTTCAAGGACTCATGGTCGGTATGTATGGCAAATTCTTTCGGCCAAAGGTAATGTTGTCAAGTCTCCAATGCTCTCACCAATGCATAAAACTCCTTGTCATATGTCAGGTAGTTCAAAGTTGCCCTATTTAGTTTTTCACTAAAATAGTCTATTGGCTACTTTTCCCGCATCAAAATAACTCCAATACCAATTCTTGAGACATCACACTCAATCTCAATAGTTTTAGAAAAATTAGGTAATCCTAATAAAGGAGGACCATGTCGCAACGTCCCAAAGAAAGGGTCCAGAATGGCGAGGGATAATAGATTTTGAAATTTGAATGGAGTCGCCACTAACTTATTCTTTATCTTGGTGCGGTTAGAACACTTAATCTTAGTCTACTTTACTAGAATCGAGATCGGGGGTTCGGTTATATGAGAGGAAGGTACTATCCCCCCCTACACATCTGTTCTACGAACAGTACCTAATTAGTTATGAATTATCCCTAAATTAAATTTTGATGGTCTTTAATTAATTCCTATAAAATAAATAAATATATAAAATCAAAGTACGCTTTTAGGAGTGTCTAATACGACCTCCAAATAAGGGGATCTTGTTAGATAAACCCTCTCTCAAAACTAATACAGGTGATGTATGAATTACCCCTTTACCCCTTTTGAAATCATCAGGGCACACAAAAATCAAGAAAATCATAAATAAATAAATAAAAATAATTTCTTTTAAAACATCCCTAGATTTTCAAAATCTTTGTAAAAATTTTCCAGATATTTTTCAAATATTGTTTTCTAAAATTTTCTAGGGTTTTACTTGAAAACATTCCCAGACTTTTAAAATCCTTGTAAAATTTTCTATTTAAATATTTTTCTCAAATTTTTTGGGGTTTTTAAAGATTTTACATGAAAATATTCCCAAATTTTTTCTTAAAATCTTTGCAAAATTTCCTAAATTTTAAAAATATTTTTCTCAAAACTGTTCCACGAGGAAAAAAAATATTTTTTTTGATTTTTTTTTATTTTAAGTTAAAATATATCAAAATACTTCCCCTAACTCTAAAAACACTTTTTTTCAAATTTTCTCTATTTTTGTAATTTTGTGCTATTTTCCCTAATTTCTAAAAGCAAAATTAGAAAAACACTATTTAAAATATTGAATAAAACAATTGAGTAAAAATTAAATAAACAAATAAAAGAATAGTGAAAGGAGATTAAAGAAAATCCTAACTCCCTTTTTCCCCAAATCTCTAACTCTCCATGTGCGTCTCCTCTCTCTCACTCGCAACTCTCTCTTCCCTCTATTCTCTCTCACTCCCGGTGTTGGCCAAACAAGGTTTTTCAATCTTATTTTGATGATAACAAATGACGCTGGTATAACTTGTTTGTTGAGTGATTTTTTTTCGGGAATATATATCTCAACACAAAAGAAAGAAGTTATGAATTAAAGTATCGTCAAGAGAACAAGTTGTGCATTTTTATCATGTCAAAAGAACAAGTTATGAATATCAAGAGAAAACTTCAACAAATCTTTTCAAGCAGAAGCCTCAGTACTTAAAAGCTTAAAAACAAAAAGGGACTTGGAGTCAAGAGGCTTATCAAAGACTTGAAGCATCATGTTTAAGAAAAACTTGATGTAAGTACTTTGTATCAAGTAACAATTTAGAAAATATGAAGCTCTTTAAGGGACCAATATAAACTTAAGAAACCCATTTTTAAATCCCTGAAATATTTTCTGAAAAATCAAATCATAAATGTAAAGCTGAAATGGAAAAATCAAAAAGAAAAACCAATTTTTTTTCTTAACCAAGGCAAACTTACCCAGCCGACTGACTCAAAATGAATTGTGTCTCACCAGTCGACTGACAATTTCTTAAACTAAATTTTGGGAGACAAAATGGTGCCAGTCGCTTGTCCAGCCGACTGACCCTGTGTTTTTTGAACTACCCATTCGCCTGTCCAGCCGACTAAATCCACGAGTTTTTGTTTTTTTTAACTCTAATGGGCAAATTTAAAAAATTAGTTTTTGAAAATATAAACATTGTAAAAACTTGGAGACCACTCAAAGATACTTGAGGAACAAGGAAACTAAGCCAAAAATGCCTATAAATACTCTTTTAAACTCAAGAATTCAATCATCCAAGAAACCACTCAGCTCTCTTGAAATTAAAGCATTCAATCTCTCAAAACTTTTTATTGCTCACACTCCATCTTGGAGAAAAGTTATGAAACTCTGCTGAAATACCAAAGCCAAGATTCATACTCTAAGTTTGTTCAAAACAAACTCTTGGTGATCTCTAAACACTTGAGCTTCATAGTTTCTTTATTGATTATTTGATTGAAGTATTGATTGTGCTCTAACTTGTACAACTCTGCTCTATTTTGAGAGTTTCTTTTGTACACAGTTCATTATAGCAACTTCTTTGTATTGTTGATGATTCAAGGATTGTTTGGATCGTTGTACCAAGTGAGGATTATTCGCTTGGAGAGGTGTCTCTACCTAAAAGGAGGGAATTTTGTAAAGGCTTGCTCTGCCCAGTAAAAGAGCATACTTAGTGGAATCCTTTGGTGGAACTGACCAAAGGCGAGGACATAGGCTAGAGATAAGCCGAACCTCATAAATCTCGATGTTCATCTTCTTCCTTACTCTCTTTACTTTCTGACTCACTTATAAAAATGAGTAGCACTAGGGCTACCCCAAGTATAAGAGTTACGTTGTGTAATAATTAGCCCAAATAGGCCAGATCGTCTCCACGGGGAATGCAGATTAGTTCTAAACTAGCGTAAAATAGAAAAAAAAAATAAGAAAATAAATTTTACTGAACATGGTTCAAATTCAAAATCTTGGAGTTTTTGAGATTTTCTGATGAAATTAAATGACACAAAACCTAAAATATGAATCGAACACACATAAATTAATCAACAACTCACTAATTAAACACTCAAATAGTAAACCAAAAGCAAGAACCTCCCTAATCAGATTTAAATAAAGACAAACTAAACCTAAACCTCAACTATAACGTAAGAGTAATAAGTCGACTCAACACAATGTTATGAATAAACTAAATGAACGTAAACTATGACTCAACTAGATGAATGCAAACTAACTTAAACAATAAATAAAGTTCAACTAAATAAATAAACTAAACCTAATAATAGATAAACTCAAACAACTCTTAAGTAAAAATGACTAAATTTAAACTAATGAAAGGCTCCAACAAGATATTTAAAATGGCTTAGAGTAAAATAATAAATTAAACACAAGCTAATAAAAAAATCCAACAAAATATTTAAAATGATATTAAAGTGAAAAAGAAATTAAACAGTAAGGTTCTAACATAATATTTAAAAATGATATTAAAGTAAAAAAATGCAACTAAAATAACAACAAGGTATTTTTAAAAAAATGACAATGAAGTAATCTAATACAAATAAATAATAACAAAGGAGAGTGGGAGAAAAATAAACTCAATAATACTTATTCAATGGATTAATCAACATGAACTCAACATTAAACTATTCATTAAAATAACAACAAAATGCACTAACTAAACAAATTAAAATAGAGAGAGAGAGAGAGAGAGAGAGAGAGAAAGAGAGAGAGAGAGAGAAGAGAGAGAGAGAGAGAGAGAGAGAGAGAAAGTGAGGGAGAGAGATGGAGTGGCCGTGAGAAGCTTTGCTACCCTGCGCATAGCAGCTATTAAGCTGCTGTGTCTTCATGTTCACGGTCCAGAAGTCTTCCTTGCACACAGCAGCTTTAGCTGCTGCTTTTTCCTTCGTTTCAGCTCCCTCTTCTTGCTCTAACCCTCTTCTTTTTTTCTCTTTTCAGCGCACAGCAGCCACCTATGTAACCCTATAGCTGCCCCCCTTTCCAAAAGCCTCTTTTTTTCCCAAGAAAACCCTACAAAACTAGTTACCCCCTTTTCCTTCTAGCCCCTTCTTTTTCTACTTTTTTTTCCTCCCTTGCCCTCCAGGTTTCCAATGCCTCCTTAGCTGAAAGAAGCCCCTGCCAGTGTCACTTGCATGGCCGGGTCACATCAGGACCCGGTCCACTTCATTTTTTTTTCTTTTCTTGTTTCTTCTCTTTTCTTTTTTCTTTGTTCCACCGCGCACAAGCCCTATTTTGATCATATTAAAGTCCATATCTTTTAAATCTCAAAACATAAAAGTTGTAGAGCTCTTTCTCAGCTTTCCCTAGAATATTGAATCGTTTTGATCAGAGCTCGGATGAGAAAGTTACGCCTAGATTACGAAGTAATGCTGAAACAGTCCATAAAACAATGTATGGTAACTTCACGTCCAATTTCGACCTTGATGTAGCTAGTATTTCTCAAAACGCAAAACATGAAAATTGTAGAGCGTTTTCTTATATTTTTACAAAATCTTGAATCATCAAAATTGGAGGTCGTATGAGAGATTTACGCACAGATTACAAAATATCATCAATTTTTAGCTTCCAACAATCGTCCTGTGATAAAAAATACCAAAAAATAATAATTTACTCAATAAAACCCAAATATTATAAACAGCACACAATGTTAATTTATTGAGATTAATTAGGCATTTAATTAAAAATAAAATTCATAATGCATAAATTAAAATACCTAATTATGCAATTTAAGTGTGTAATCACTTTCCATATTATATACTGTGTGAATCAACTGCAGGTTGCAGGGTTTATACATCATATTCAAGGAAATCTCTTGATTTAAGAAAGTACGTTTTAATTAACCATCTGTGAAAACCCACAATGGAGTACATTGGTTAATTTGTGGAAATCTTGGTTAAGAGATAAAGCAATACAAATTCATTCAAAACAGGTTTTGCAAAATAGCTGCAGGACTTATATTAAAGGGAAATATCATTCTTGAATGATTGGTTGAATGATTGGTTAAGTTTTATATATGATTGAATTGTATTCTTAAGTTTTGTGGTGCAATTTGATTGGTTGTTTTGTCCTTTTAGTGTTTGAATTAAAACAAGTAAAAATTTAAAATAATAATATTAAAAATCTAAAAACTTCCAATTCACCCCACCTCTTGGTAGCTACTATAAATTTCACCTGGCTCCTCTCTTCCCTCTCTTCTCTCTAGCTCTCAGCTAGCTCTTGACCTCATGGCCTTCACTCCCGACTCACATCTTGTCTAGCTCTCGCTCCCTACTCGCATCTCAGCTGGCTCTCGCTCCATACTCATATCTCGGCCCCTATGTCTCTCGGCCTCATGGCCTCTCGCTCCCTTGAATTTTGCAGGTTTCTTCTCGACTTCTCAGGTTTTGCAGATCCGTATGGATCTGCTCCCACCTTTTGCTCTTTTTTTTTTTTATATCCTAATCAATAATTTTTTTTTTTTGGCTTTTTGCAGGGTATGATCTTCACAAATGAAAGGGGATTTTTAGATCTTCAACACCATTAAGATAAGTTTTCCTTTCACAGATTTATTTTTTTTTATTTAAATCCTATACTATGATTTGGGATTGGCTTGGGTTTGGGTCTAAAGTGCCTAAATCAAGTGAATCGAGGCAACCCAAATTGATGATGAGGTGAAATGAATTAGATCTGCTAATTGGATCTTATTTTTCTAGATCACCATTGCAGTGCATTTAAACCAAACATAGAGAAACAAAATCAAAATAAATAAATAAATAAAACCATAGAAACTAGAAATAAGAACATACGTCAAGCTTTCATTTCAGTGCATTTTATACACAAATTAAATGGAGAAAATTAACTTTAAAACTTACCTGGATCTTCTGTTAGCTTTATCGTGATCCTAAGAGGGGGGTGAATTGGTATTTTAAAATTGATGCCCTAGGTCAATATCCTAACAACATTATTTTCACAACCCTAAAGTCAATCTAGTACAAGTAAAATAAATCAATTGCAATATGTAGCAGAAATTAAATAGCACAATTTAATCAACCAATTATGCACCAGAAAGCAGTAAAAAGTAAGTGACACTCAGAAGTGTTATCGAGGTTCGACAAATTACCTACGTCCCCGCCTTGGCTAACAAGTACAACAATTACCACTATAATGCTCACTTAAACGGGTGGAGCGACACCTAAACAACTAGGCCAATTAGCACAAGGCTGATCTTAACCTTTACACAATCCTTACCGGACTGGATTATCGCCCCCTCCAGCCACGCTTGGAATACAATAGTATTTTTCTCAATCAACTGGTACAGTGATTATGCTTTCATGTAAAGTAGATATGTACCCAATACGCGCAATCACATACACATCAATAATATGGGTATAGTGTAAGCTTAATGATGCAAATAGTTGTGCTAACAACACTCAATATTGTATTATCAATGAAATGTTCAAGAGTGTTCAATACAAGCAATATCTTGGAACTTAAGCAAAGCACATTTCAATAGCAAATCAATATTCCAAAGATCTCAATCAGAATATTCAAACTAGTTCAAGAAGATTTTCTTCAATGAAACAAACACACTACTAGTTTGAAAAATATTTTTGCTTGTTGAAAATATTTTTGCACAACAAAAATCAAAGCTATGAAAGTCTTGCAACAATTATACAAAACCCCAAAGCTTGCCAGTCTGTCCCAACAATGATTTATAATATGAAATCAATGGAATAAAACTGACCTAAAGTCCCCAAAAAAGAATATCAATAATCACACAAGTAAATGAGAGTTTTAGCAAAATCTAACAGTCACAAGCACACTATATACGCTCTCACAATCTCAAAATATATCAAGGGAATGGAAATTTGAGAGTATTTGGAAAAAAAAAAAAAAAAAGGTACTTTCAAAAGAGAGGATTTTTGGCTAATGAATTTGCTAATTAATTACTAATCCTAAAAAATGAGCGTATATTTCTAGGCAAAGGTAAAATTATAATCGTTTGGGACTTGTTGGGAATTCTTAAAAAAGTTACAAAATATTTAAACACAATTATCCCAAATTAACCCGTATTTACCTCAGTTAAAAAAATTTTAACCCGGTGAGGTTCAGTCGTTTGAAAAGACACGATTATAAATGTCTTTTAAATTAGTTGGGTAGCCTGAGTTCAAGTTCGATGGCCCGAACAAAAGTCAGAAACATTTCTTTGGATTTTCGAGTGCCCGGTCATAGGTTTGGTAGCCCGAACTCATGTGTTTGGTTGCCCGGGGCTTAATTTGAACTAAATCTCTCGATAGCCCGGGTTGGTGAGAGGTCTTTTTCAGGTGGTTTGGTCGCCCATGGATGGTATGCACAAAATTGTTCGGTCGCCCAAGAGCCTAAGTCAATTGTTGACTTCTCAACAGTTCCGGCGCCCGAGGAGTTTTGAACTCCTAGGTTTCAATCACCCGAACTCTCTCAAATTCCCTAATAATATTCAATTGAGTGCATTTTTAACACTCTTGAATTTTGTATGATATATGTGCATGAGTGTTGAGACCTAGAGTCATACTAGGGTCTTACTAAGCTTACCATATATCCTATATACATGATATGTAGGTAATTATTATAGACCATATCCCTAGTTACTATTACAGACCCATACTACATTAATTAAATTGGAAATATGAATTAAAATCTTCAGTGTCTTCATGTCTTGCTTCAAGTGTCATTCCTTGAGATATTCATCTAAGCCCGCAGAAACACTTTAAAACCATCAAATACCTAAGTATTTGTCATTATTAAAATCGAGTGTGACCTATAAGGTCAACATTCTCTCTCTTTTTGATAATGACAAATACATCATGCAAAAAATGGGTAGAGCCTTAGAAGGCTCCCCCTAACAATGTGCATTATGTAAAACTTTAAATAATTTTCCATTTAAGTTCAATTCAACCCAATTTTTGCCCTCTTATCCATCTCCCCCTTTTGGCAATAACAAAAAGGGTCATGAAAGTAATAACCTTAGGCATTGGGTATAAAATCATTTGTATACAAGAGAATTTTGGGAATTTTAAAATTTTCGGTAGCATGTCATTTGAAAATAAGACATTTTCCGAACATTCCTGTATAAAAATGACCTATTTTGAGTTTTAAGATCTAACAGTTTATCTACAACTACTTAACTTAAACAGTTCCAGTATGATCAAGATATAAAACATAAGTGCAATCATCATCATGCAGTAGATATGAGGAATGTGCATCGTAAAGTATAATCAATTTCATAAAGTCCAAGTCAATGAAAGATATCAATAGTTCTATTAATTGTTAGACTTTTAAAATTATTTGAAAGCTCCCCCTAAATTTATGCAAACTATGAAATATTTAGGAAGCATCTCTACTATGCATGAGACCTAATTCACGTTTGATTTGTGTGAACCTATTTTCTAGAAGTGGTTTAGTGAAAATGTCCACCCACTGCTCACTAGTGCATACAAACTCAAGAGTCACATCCCTTTTCTGCACATGATCACAAAGGAAGTGAAGTTTAATTTCAATATGTTTTGTTCGTGAATGTGAGATAGGATTTTTAGAGATGTTGATTGCACTAGTATTATCACATTTATTCGGTATTGTATCGTAGTGCAACCCAAAATCCATAAGTTGTTGTTTCATATAAAGAGTTTGAGCACAACAACTTCCAGCAGCAATATATTCTGCTTCGGCTATGGATAAGGCAACTGAGTTTTGTTTCTTGGAGAACCAAGAAACGAGAGATTGTCCTAAATAGTGACAAGTACCGCTAGTACTCTTTCTATGAACCTTACTACCGGCAAAGTCAGCATCAATATAACTTACAATCTCAAAGGTAGTATGCTTAGGGTACCATAAGCCTAACTCTATGGTTCCAACTAGATACCTAAGGATTCGTTTAACTGCTATTAGATGAGATTCCTTAGGAGTAGCCTGAAACCTAGCACATATGCACACACTAAACATAATATCAGGCCTACTAGCAGTGAGACATAGAAGACTCACAATCATGCCACGATACAATTTCACATTAACAAGGATCCCTTGCTCATCTTTATCAAGTTTAATGGAAGAACTCATAGAGGTACCAAGAATTTTATAATCTTCCATATTAAATTTCTTTAGCAAGTTCCTGACATATTTAGATTGGCATATGAAAGTTCCATATTCAGCTTGTTTAATTTGCAACTCTAAAAAGAAACTAAGCTCACCCATCATGCTCATTTCAAATTCACTTTGCATGCATTTGGCAAACTCATTACACAATTCATCATTAGTTGCTCCAAAAATGATATCATTAACATAAATTTGAACTAGGAGCATATTATCATTTTTGGATTTGATGAAGAGTGTAGTATCATTCTTGCCACGCGTAAACCCATTTTCTAGTAGAAAACCACTAAGCCTCTCATACCAAGCTCTAGGAGTTTGTTTCAATCCATACAAGGCCTTAGACAACCGGTAAACATGATATGGATATTTATGATTTTCAAAACCGGGTGGTTATTCTACATATACTTCTTCAGTAATATAGCCATTTAGAAAAGAATTTTTAACATCCATTTGAAACAATTTAAAATTTTTAAAAGTGACATAAGTAAGTAGCATACGAATGGCTTTTAACCTAGCTACAGGAACATATGTTTCATCAAAGTCTATCCCCTCTTCCTGATTATAACCTTGGGCAACTAGTCTAGCCTTATTCCTAGTTACTACTCCATTCTCATCTTTCTTATTTCTATATACCCATTTAGTTCCAATAATTGTATGATCATTATGCCTAGGAACTAGGATCCACACTCTGCTTCTTTCGAATTGATTAAGTTCTTCTTGCATGGACATCACCCAATACTCATCCTCTATGGCATCTTTAATACTTTTACGTTCTTCTTGGGACAAGAAAGTAGAATGACTCACTAGGTTCTTCAAGGAAGATCTTAAAGCTACACCATTGGATAGTTCACCTATGATCTGATCTACAATATGGTTCCTAATGAATTTCCAATCTCTAGGCAACTCTTGAACTTCATTTTCATTGTCATTATCTTCAGATGATTTATTATTTACTTCTGAATTTTCACTTGCATTGTTTTCAATATATAACTTGTCTATGCATTTTCTAATGTCAATATCATCTTCATCATCTTTCTTAGAAAATGGATTAGATTCATCAAACACGACGTGGATAAATTCAATGATAGCCAATGTTCTTTTATTGAAAACACTAAATGCTTTACTATTAAGAGCATAGCCTAGGAAAATGCCTTCATCAATTTTAGAATCAAATTTTCCTAGATGTTCATTATCCCTATGCACAAAGCATTTACAACCAAAAGCATGAAAGTAGGAAATATTAGGTTTATGGTTGTTCCACAATTCATAAGGGATTTTATTAAGTGAGAGTCTAATCAACACCCTATTCATGACATAACAAGTAGTTTTATAGCCTCGGCCAAAAAATATTTAGGTAAGTTATGTTCATTCAGTATAGTTCTACCCATTTCTTGTAATGACCTATTCTTTCTTTCTACCACGCCATTTTGTTGAAGGGTCCTAGGTGTAGAAAAGTTATGTGATATGCCCTCTAGGTCACAATAATTTTCTATGTCTTCATTTTTGAATTCAGTGCCTCTATCACTTCTTATATGAGTTATCTTATAACCCTTTTCATTTCGAATTCTCCCATAAAGCTTAGTAAACTGTTCACATGATTTATTTTTATGTGAGGGAAATAACACCCATATGAACCTAGAAAAGTCATCAACAATGACAAAAGCATATGATTTACCACCAAAATTTTGCACAGAATTAGGACCAAATAAATCCAAATGAAACATTTCAAGTGGTTTAGTAGTAGATATAAATTTCTTTTTCTTAAAACTTGATTTCGTTTGCTTACCCATTTGACATGCATCACATATTTTATCTTTTACAAACGATGTTTTAGGCAAGCCTTTTACTAAATCTTTTCTTACTAGTTTTGACAATAAGTCTATGCTAGCGTGTCCTAAGCACCTATGCCACAACCAATTAGCTTCATTTATTGTGGAAAAACAAGTTACTTGTTGTGAAACTAAGTTATCAAAAGTGCTAGTGTATACATTTTCATGGCGATCTGCAGTAAAAAACACTTTATGATCTGATTTACTTTCAACTATGCATTTATCATTTTCAAATGATACCTTATATCCTTTATCACACAATTGACTTATGCTCAATAAGTTATGCTTCAACCCATTAACTAATAGAACATTATTAATAATCAGGAAAGGATATTTACCAACCTTACCTACGTCGATGATGCGTCCCTTTGCATTGTCTTGAACGACACATACCCTCCATCCTTAGGAATGATTGACGCAAATTTTGCATTGTCTCCAATCATGTGTCATGAGTACCGGCTATCTAAGTACCACCTTTCCTTAGAGGAGGATGATCTCAAACACACCTGCAAAATAATCTAAGTAACTTATGCAGGTCCCTAAATTTTGTTAGGTCCATGGGGGTTAGTAACTGGATCACCCTTAACTACCTACACTTTTCTAATTTTCGCGTGCTTATTCCTAAGTGGACAATTAAATTGAATATGGCCAATTTGTTTGCATTTAAAACATTTCATTCTACACTTAGGATCTTTAGGTGCGACTTGAGATTTTGATTCACGTGTAAAATGTCTCAAGTAAAGATTAGGTCGTCTAACATTTTCAATGTCATTAAAACCTAGACCCTCTTTACTTAGAGAATTTCTTTGGGCACCAAGTAGTTTTTCAAAATTGCATTTTCCCTCGGTGAATTTAAAAACAATTTTGGAGTTATCCTTCAATTTCCTCTCAAGCTTAGCAATAGTCACATTTTTTTCTTTCAAAATATAAGCATGAGAGGTTTTTGCAATTCCAAACAATTTTGACCAATTTTCACATTTCTCTTTCAAATCATTATTTTCTTTGGTCATTTTATTCAACAGTTTAAATACACGAATATATTCAAATTGTAATTCTCTAAACGTAGGCATGCAATCAGAATCACAATCATTAGATGAATAATATGAAGATAAAGAACAAGAGGACGATACCTCATCACCATGTGCCATCAAGCACATATTAGCAACCTCTGAGTCGCTGCGGTCTGAGTCTGAGTCACTATTGCTTAATTTATCCCATGAAGTGCCTACTTTCATGACTTTCTTCTTTTTCTTAGCCTCCTTTTTTAGTAGTGGGCAGTCCAGTTTGATGTGCCCAACTTTGTTGCAATTGTAACACATGGGAGCATTTGATTTTTCTTTTCTTTTACTAGACTTTCCCTTCTCAGATGCAGACTCCCTATATCTTTTGTATGACTTTCTATTCTTCGTGAAGAATCAGCTGAATTTTCTAGTTAGCATGGCCATATCATCCTCAGAGTCATGTTCGTTGCATTCACTAAATGTATTAGTCGAAGTTTTCAATGCAGTTATCTTTTTCGCCCTATTATGTTCATTGAGTCTCTCATTTATAGTTAATTTATAGGTAATCAAAGAACCTATCAATTCATCTAGAGTCATGGCCTTAAGGTCTCTACCCTAAGAAATGGTCATAGCTTTAGCTTCCAAACAGGAGGCATGCCTCTAAGGATCTTCCTAATAATCTCATATGTAGGATAGGTCTTACCTAATGCATGCGGTGAGTTTATGATGTGTGTGAATCTAGTGTACATGCTCTGAATGGACTCACCTACATTCATTCTAAAGGCCTCATATTCACTAGTCAGCATATTTATCCTACTATCTTTCACATCCTTAGTACCTTCATATGTGACTTCTAATTTATCCCGGATTTCTTTTGCAATAGCACATGTCATTACTCTATTAAACTCATTCACATCAAGACCACAATACAAATTATTCATAGCAGTGGCATTCAAACTAACAACTTTCATATCATTATCATTATATTCTTCCTCAGTTTTGGGGACTCTAATCTCACCCTATGTTTTCATAGGAACATAATTTCCCTTAGAGACGATCCTCCACACCTTCCAATCTATATTTTGAAGGTAAATGCGCATCCTTTATTTCTAGAAGGTGTAATTAACACCACTGAAAACCGGAGGTCATGTGGAAGATGGTCCCTTAGGGAAAGGGGTCACGAAGTTATGAGCCATCTAAGATCTTTTGCAAAATAACTATTAGTCTATGCTATGCAACTCTGATACCAATTGTTAGCTTTACCGTGATCCCAAGAGGGGGGGTGAATTGGTATTTTAAAATTAATGCCTTAGGTCAATATCCTAACAGCAGTATTTTCACAACCCTAAAGTCAATCTAGTGCAAGTAAAATAAACCAATTGCAATATGTAGCAGAAATTAAATAGTACAATTTAATCAACCAAGCATGCACCAGAAAGCAGTAAAAAGTAAGTGACACCCAGAAGTGTTATCGATTCTCAGCAAATTGTCTATGTCCTCGCCTTGGCTAACAAGCACAAGCATTACCACTATAATGCTCACTTAAATGGGTGAAGTGGCACCTAAACAACCCGGTCAATTAGCACAGGGCTGACCTTAACCTTTACACAATCCTTACCGGGCTGGATTACCGCCTCCTTAGGCCACGCCTAGAATACAACAGTATTTTTCTCAATCAACTGGTACAGTGATTATGCTTTCATGTAAAGCAAATATGTACCCAATACGCGCAATCTCATACACATCAACAATATGGATATAGTGTAAGCTCAGTGATGCAAATAGTTGTGCTAACAACACTCAATATTGTATTATCAATGAAATGCTCAAGAGTGTTTAATACAAGCAATATCTTGGAATTTAAGCAAAGCACATTTCAATAGCAAATCAATATTCTAAAGATCTTAATCAAATATTCAAACTAGTTCAAGAAGGTTTTCTTCAATGAAATAAGCACACTACTAGTTTGAAAAATATTTTTGCCTGTTGAAAATATTTTTGCTCAACAAAAATCAAAGCTATGAAAGTCTTACAACAATTATGCAAAGATCCCAAAGCTTGCTAGTCTATCCCAACAATGATTTATAATGTGAAATCAGTGGGATAAACTAAGCTAAACTCCCCAAAAAGAATATCAATAATCACACAAGCAAATGCAAGTTTTAGAAAAATCTAACAATCACAAGCACACTATATACGCTCTCACAATCTCAAAATGTATCAAGGGAATGGAAATTTGAAAGTATTTGGACAAAAAGAGTATTTTCAAAACAGAGGATTTTTGGCTAATGAATTTGCTAATTAATTACTAATCCTCACAAATGAGCCTATATTTATAGGCAAGGATAAAATTATAACCATTTGGAACATGTTGGGAATTCTTAAAAAAGTTTCAAAATGTTTAAACACAATTATCCCAAATTAACCCGTATTTACCTCAATTAAAAATTTCTAACCTTGTGAGGTTTGGGTGGCTGAACCGTGGTTCGGTCGCTCGAAAAGACACAGTTATAAATGTCCTTTAAATTAGTTGGGCAGTCCAAGTTCAAGTTTGGTGGCCCAAACAAAAGTCAGAAACATTTCTGCGGATTTTTGGGTGCCCGGTC